>NC_047669.1:35435090-35735090 GCF_011762505.2 Arvicanthis niloticus | reverse complement strand
TGTATCAATTTTTATTTTATATGGATGCATATTTGGCTGCATCATGTGGATGTAGTCCCCATGGAAGCCAGAAGAGGGCATCAGAGCCCCTGGCACTGGAGTTGTGAGGCTCCTTGTTCCCACTAGGAACCAAACTAGCATCTTTTGGGAGGGCGTCAAATGTTCTTAACTTCTGAGCCATTTCTCAAGCCTTTTGTTTTCATTTCTTAAGAGATGACTTTAGGAGATGTGTATTACGTTATCTCAAATGTTAATCTTACAAGGGCTGACACCTATTTACATTTTCAGAAAAGACCAAATATACATAAAATAACCAAGGCAGATGTTGGAGAACTTTTTAAGACTGAAGCATCATTGAATGGATTCTGGCAAACCTGAAGTCATACACAGATCAATCTTTGGATATTGCAGTATTCCAATTCTTAACATTTTCTACTCAAATTCCTAAATGGTAGATGGAAATAAGCTCATATTTTAATCAAGTCAGAGATTTTGGTCCATTTTTTGCTACCAGGAACTCAGACTTATGTTTTTATAATGTTTTCTCTAAATGTCCATCTGAATATTATATCCTGTTCCATAATATGTGTCTCTTTTTCTCAAATTAGATAAAATTAGCATGGTGAAATACATGGGTTTCTAAAAAGTTTGGTTATTTTTTCCCTAGTAAAGGTCTCTCTCCCTCTCTCTCCCTCCCTCTATAACTAAGGCTAGCCTCAAAGTCATAACAGCCCTCATGCTTCAACTTTCCAAGTGCTGGGATATCATGCCTGCCTGAGATGTATAGAACTTAAGCACACAGTTTGAGTAATGATGAAAGTGTATATTGGATTTGAATAAAATCCTCTGAATTGTGATAAAAACACATTTCTGCTCTATCATAGATGTATTGCTTGAGGATTTTCCAAGGAAATTGGTGTTCTAGGAATATTTGTGTGTGTGTATGTGTGTGTGTGTGTTTTCTACCAGTCACACCAGGCTGTGTTCCCAAAGGGATAGTGATGGACAGTGGCATTATTATTCTAGTTTTGAGAATAATGTAGGCTTTATTAGTTGTGTAAAGTTGTGTAAAGGCAGTTGTGTTAAGTGAGTAGTTAATTTAATAGAATCTCCATTGCTAAAGTCTGATATTGACTGGTATTACTTCTTCACTAAAACACAACAAAATTCCTGTTTCCCTAATTGCAAGTAGTTTGTCAAGTCCTGTAACAAATCAGGAAGAATTTTTTGAAGCTGATTTACTTTGTAATTAAGGTCTTTTGTATATATTTGGGATCTACCATTCAATTCTTTTAATATCCAGATTCAGAATGGTATTTGACAGTTTCATTTTACACTATCCTCAGAAAACTCACTGATGACCTCTATCCAGTGTTCAGTCTTGAATTCTTTGTTTCGATCATTGCCTGCAGCAACTGTGATAGAATGCTTATACCTCTCTTTTTCCTCCACCATCTTTAGGAAGTAGATGGTCTCTTTAGTAGAGACCAAGGTTTGCTTCTTGCATATAGTACAGTGCACAATACCTGTAGCCTAATAGATTTATGTTAGTGGTAACTAAAGTATTCTGTAGTAAAGGAAGTTCAAAATTGAGTGAGAAATGGATAGAGCCTTTGTTCAACAAATATTGTAATGAGAGAGTTGGTTAGGGTTAACAACATCACCATCTTCATGGTGATGGGTATTCTTGAGTCTTACATCAAGATCCTGAAACAGAGAGGGGAGGGTAGAGTAACCTGTGGTTTAATAAACTCCACTAGGCAATAGTGACTGATGATAAAAGTTGAGAATGACTAGATTAGAAATGAGGGAAACAGTGGCAGTCTAGAACTAGCCCCTGGAAAATCCTTCAGGGAGCGTGGATGTATGAGATCATAGAGATGTCATTGAGAAAAAAAGTGTTCCCTCAGTGATCTGGGGAGTGTTTCTGGGGAGCAGACATTTTCCTCAGCAGGCAGACCCTGAAGTCAAGGTCTATATCCTGTATTCTCTGGGCAGAGTGCTCTTTGAGGTGCAGGAAGTCCTGTGATTTGCCTAGAGTCCCACAGATAAGCATGGGGTTTGAATTCTGTCAGCCTCATTCCAATTTCTTCCTAAGCATTAGCTATGCTGTCTATTATGATAAGAACTATCATAACAGTAATCAAATCTCCATCATAAACAAGAGAACACTTAGAGAATGGATTTACATTTGATCAGGGGAAAACAGGTGGAATGACTATGATTTGGTTTTGCACTTAAGTGTAGGATAAGTTGTGGCTGGATGTGTAAAATCTTTGTGAAGCAGATGGAGTGGCCTGAGAACAGGCCTTCTTTCTGACATCACAAACAGCTGGACTCAGAATATGGGAAATGAATTACACTGCCTGATGTTATTCTGTATTCTTATACTCAAAATATTTACATCATGTCTTTTTTTTTCTTTTTTAAAGAAAGTGACTATACATAGCTAACCTGAAACAAATGGAATTACAACTAAATCTGAGTTACCTGGCTTATCAGAAACAAAACAAAACAAAACCAAATAAAACAAAACAAAACAAAAACCTTTACTCTCACTTCCTTGTTGACTCCACCTACTGTCTCAGATAACATTTTTTGTCATTTATTTTATTTATAAATCTAAACTATAGCATAGCAAGAGCAAGAAAGCAAGATGTTTTATAAAGCCAAATCATTTAATTTCTTATTTTGTGTGTGTGTGTGGAAGGGATGGTTGGAGGCAGGAGAACAGAGGTCAAGATGGTGCCTTGTAAACCTGGAAAAGAAACCTATGCTTTTTTTTCACACACTCAATATTCAATTTTTTTCATTTTCCCTTCAGTGATTTAGAAATCAGTAAACAGCTTAATTTTCCCTCAATTTAATATACAAAATGTAACTCCAGCATTCATTTAGGTGATGTGAGTAAACACCAACAGGAAGTTGAGACCATGATTTGGAATCTTAACTGACACTAATCTCATTATTTTCATCCTTAACAACTGTGTCATAAGCACTTGAGGCCGCTGTGATTGACCCAACACTGACATCTACTTGGTTTGCACACTGAACCCCAGATTCTATCAGCTTCTCTAATTATTGGCCTGATATCTTCATGAGACACTTCTTGGCAGTCGGCAGCCCTGAGCCTGAACTGTGGTGTTGCAGCATCCTTGCACCCTGCACCTCTGAGGCTCCACTCATAAAGACAGGGAACAAGATGCTGGAGGCCCCCAGCTTCCTCTCTTTGGTTGGCCTTGACTCCTGTACTACTTCTTCCGAATGACTTTTTGATCTCTTACTTCTTTCCCGTTGTAACTGCCATTGCTGAGGGCAGGTCCTAGTTTTTCCCATTCAATGGCTGCTTTTAACCTTGACTCTTTTCTTTGTATACCTGGTTTCTCATCTTAAAATTCATTCTGCACATCTGTTTTCATATTAATTCTTCTACAGTGCAATCTATCATACCTCCAGGGATAAAAGGATATCCATGACTTGCCCTCAACCAATGCTGAACAACGTTTCTCTCAGAACTCTTCAGAAAAGTAAATAGAAACTCAGCAGAATAAACAACTTTCTTACACATATACTGACATTGGTAAAAGCAGAAGACTGAAGCATTGCTGATATTCCCAACAGTTTGTTTTGGGAAGTTGCTTCTTGTTGGGGATATCTTTTGCATTATAGAAAATTTAACAGCATAATTAACCTCTACCCGCTGAATGCTAGTACTAGAGTACTAGATATTACTGTTCAAGGTTTCACAGAGAGCAAAAGTCACTTGTTTACTGACTAAGCTAAGTGGACCAAACCAAACATGAAAGGAAGATTGCATAGTCTGTATCTTGGGTGTTATGGATTACAAAGGAAGTGAAATTTTACCATTGAGATCCTTGAAAACTGTTTGGGATGAATTGTCTTGGTTATGGAAACTATTTTAAATGATACTAAACGTTGATGCAATCCCTTAGGGGAGCATTTTGCCAACATTCAGCAAAGGTTGAAAACTTTTGGAATCCATCTAGTTATCTACCTCAGAGAAACTCAGATGTCTGTGCAAAGACTGTATTTGGCTAGTCATAGTAGAATTACTTATACTGGATATCTGGGAATAGCATCAGTGGGGAGCCAAGCCAGTCATGCTGACTAGTAGACCAGAATGAATATATAGTCCTTAAACGGGTGAGTTAGTATGGGTAGGTCTAAAGAAGCTGTGGGGTAGGTTTTCATTCTAGCTTCTCTATGGTTTAGAAGACACCACAAACAGTGCTATCTATATATTTTTACTCCAACTCCTTCTTAGGAGGAAGGAATGAGGAAGAATGAGACAAAAGAGAGCAAAATGGAGGAACTTAATTTATTTTTCAAAATGTCTAAAATTTGTGATTGTTTAGTTTGAGTGGAAGCTCCATGTATATTTTCTGCTTGTTCTTTGTGGTCTTATTTTTCAAATTATTTTTCACACTTATATTACTTTTTTAAAAAAATATAAACAATATTTTAAGACTTGATAGTCGAGTTCTTCTTAACTACAGTTGTACTTTTTCCTGAGAACTCTTCTAGCCATGAGTTTAGTTGTAAATGTTGAAAAAAAGTGACTGCTCTGTGCTGTTTTTTATTCACGTTTCCATGTACTAAGGCATAGCTTCATGATTCATTCCTGTACAGACGTGTAGATCTGGATTCTCACACATTGAAATAAACGCAGCTGTGTTTATTTCAGTGCAATTACGTTCAAATAAACACACATGCAATCCCTTATGAGCACGAACCCGTAAAACACTTGTTGATTTGGTTCTGAAATTGTGTGATCAAATAAACACACTCGCTTTAAGGGAAGTTTTGATTTCCTTGGTGTTCATGCCCTGGACATGTGTTTTATAGAGGGCAGATGTGGAGTGCCCTGATAGAATAACAGTCCTTTACAGTCTAAGCCATTGCTTTAAACTAGTGGACATTCAATATCTTGGTAGTTGGACCTATATAGTACAAATAATCAAAAAAGTATTTTGTATTACCTGTTTTATTTTAGACATTGTAACTAACTGGGGTATAATTTAAAAAAAAGTAACACCTAAAATATATTTGTGAATATATTTTAAAGAATTATCAAGGGTTTAAAAAAAAAGGGAAGATACTTTAAAGCTTGGAATCCACTTTTTGCATAACTAGACTTATAAATCTATGTTTTTAAGATTAAGGATTTTAAAATGAAGATAAAGAAAAGGTTCATACCAAAGAGGGCTGCTCAGATTTATATATCTCTTGAAATGGCAATATGTAATCTGAAAAGAGTTAACATCCTTCAGCCTTTTATAGGATATTTTAATCAAATGCAGTGTAATTTTCACAGGGTCTATATTTGAGGTTATCTTTCCTTATAAAATGAACTGCATGTTAGAGCTAGCGATCGGTGGGTTTTTTTGAATCTTACAAAATATGGGGGTGGTTTCTATGTGGATTTATGAAAATATTTAAGGGAGCAGACAGACTGAGGTCTGCTTGACTTTACTTTCTTGTCCTTATAACGTTTTTTGGTTCAGGAGGGTTCTGTGGGTGGGAGGAGCTCAGGAGAGGAGCTTATGTTGGGGCAGCGGTTAATTGTGAGAGGGTATTTCATCTGAGGGTCCAAGCGTTTGTATCCTGAGGACCCCCTCATGCCTTGTCTGCTCTGGATCCATGGAACTTGTTGACCACTTCTGTGAAGTTCAGGATGGCTTTTAGCTTCACCTCACAGGACCACACAGAAGGCCAGTTGGGCTGTAGTAGAGGTACAGACGCCTCAACAGTGTCTACATTTCTGCTAAGAATTCTATGTTTTCTTGTCAGTCATTGTGAGTTTGACTTTTTAGGAATTTTTATCAGGCATTTGAGAAGTTTAAATATTTTAAACATACCTCCCCCAAACTAAACTATTATAGAAAAAATAAAACACTGTTTTCTTTCTTTTGACAAAGATCAATGCATTTCACAATAAAATGATTCTGTTTATATAATCTAGTATTTAATAATTTTTAAAATTATTGTAACTTAAAAATCTTTTAATTGTTTATGTTCATATAGCCTGCCTCACCGACTGGAAATGAAGTTTTATGGAAACAAGAACCTTTGTTTTGTCTGTTTTTCTTGCAATGCTTGCTTCAGGGCTGGAATGCATTAGACACTCAGGATCTAGTATTTTAATGAATCGTTAAAAGTTATTCCCAGTTTTGATTCTTATGCTATTTACTTACTAGTTGAGTGTATGTTTCATAGAACCCTTTAACTGTGTTTCCTCAAAAAGTTTCACATGAGAAAAGCAGAACACTGGCACTATGTCCCTTTACTTTGTTTGTTTGTTTGAGACAGGCTTTCTCTGGGATTAAAGGTGTGCAGCACCACACCAGGCTCCATTTCCTTTACTTTTACAAGCCTAGATACTATCATCTTCCTTTTACCTTTTCTAGTCTGAGATGTGAAACGTAGTTTTGATTTTTACAATAACCTATGAGACTGAACACTCATCTGTTTATTGGACAGTTTTGTTCCCTGAAAGTATGGGCTCATATATCCTCTGCTCATCTAATATCGAATTGCTCCTTTATGCCCATAGTTTGTTTATGTAAGTGTGCATATGTGTATATGTTTGTGTGTCAAAAAAGCAATTTTCAGCCCTTCTTTCACTTCTAAGTAAATGATTTTTATTTATCAAAAGGAGATGTTTTGGGAATTTTGTGTTGTTATATCAGTCTATTTCTCTATTTCTGTGGAAATATAAGATTGTCAAGTAGTTTTATAACACCTCTTGCTATCTGATGGTACACTCATTCTCAATTACTCTTTTGCACTTTAAAAAAATCATCCAAATGAATGCAAAATCACTTCTTGAGTATAAATATTATAATTAAACTTTATTGGGATTACATGTAAATTAATAGAATAATTAGGAGGAAGCTGTCATAAAATGACTAACTTTCTGGGAACATTGATCTCATTTATTCAGTCTTCTTCCTCCCAACCTCAGGATAAGTCCCCTCCCTTCAAATCTTACACATTTCTTCTCCAGTTTACTCTAATATACTTATTAATTTTTGTTGTCATGATGAAAAGGATTTGTGTATAGCCATATCTTTTCATTGATTATTCTATATGATTGAAAAGAAGAGCAAACATTTATCATCTGGCTACCTTGTGGACTTTTATTAGTGCTATCAGCTAGTTGGCTGAGTGTCTTTGTTTCTGTCTCTGCATTTGTCCTCATCCTTACAAAAAGTCGAATCAGTATGACCGATGACATTCATGCTGGCCTATTCAGCCTTTGGCTTCTTGTTTGGTTAGTACAGTCATTGGTATTTCAGGTGTGGCCCATCTTGAGTTACGTATTTTTATGTGTTTCGATCAATTAGTATTTATATCGACACTCTGCACAGTATTGTTTTTAAAATATGTTCCCTGTCCTCTTTTATCATGTAAAGAAGGAAGCTTATCCCTGGCTAAGACCTTTTAGGTGAATACAAGATACTGTAAATTTGTTGATCTGATTATGTTTTCTTTTTTTACTCTGCTAATGTAGTGAACTCCAGTGGTAAATTTTCTACTGCCAACTATCCTTACATAACTTTGATGGGTTTTTTTTTTTCTGTTTTTTTTTTTGTTTTGTTTTGTTTTGTTTTTTGTTTTCCTGAGACAGAGTTTTTTGAGGCAGGGTTTCTCTGCGTAGCCTTGGCTGCCTTGGAACTTGCTCTGTAGACCAAGCTGGCCTAGAACTTGAGACCCTCCTGCGTCTGCCTCCACTATCACCTGGCACTTTGATGTTATTCTTAACACTTTCAAATTTGTTGAAATTTGAAATTTCAAATTTAGTCTTTTCAAATTTGTTCTTAGGGGTTTTACATCTGTCTTGAAGTGTGATAGGAAAGTAAGTCATCTTTGCTATTTTTACTGCTCTATTGTGACTCAGTTGGGATGGTTTCCTGTAATTTCTGTATGTTATGGGAAAATTTGATTTACCTGGGAATTATTTATTTTGAATGTTTATCATAACTTGTGCAAAACTACCCCAGGCCTCATGGCATGCCTTCAGCACGTATGTCTTTGACAGCTGCTTTCAGTTTTCTTTATTGCTGCATTTTCTGCTTTCCTGTTGGTCAGCTTTAATACATTATAGTTTGTGAGCAAACTTTCTATTTCATGTAAGCTTTATTGTTTTGGAGTAAGGGTCCTAGCATTGTCTTCTGGCATGTACTTCCTGTGTCCGTCTCCCGTTCTTCATGAATTTAATAGATTCCCTTGCCTGAGTTCTTCTTTCTTGTTTCTTTTTTCCGCCTGTTTATTTTTGAAAGAATTTATTATCAAACTTATTTATTATTCTCTGAGATGACATTCGATGCATTATTGTTACCAATAAATAATTCCCAGGTAAATCAGATTTTCTATAACATACAGAAATGGGAATCTGGATTGGTGTCTTCCTGATTCTAGGCTTCTTATTAAAGAAATTACAATAAAAGCTAACACACATTGTAAAAGTAGTAAGGACATTTTATTCTAAGTGAGGTGATGGTGCAGATCAGAAAGAAATACATCTTGTGAATGACCAAGTGACAGTCCTCAAGGGCCCTGAGGTTATTGCCTGGACTTTTTAAAAATAGGGTTCAGAGGAAGGAGAAGTTTGCTTAATAGGAGCTGTAGTTTGGGTGGTTTCTATTTTGATTGACAGGCCTGGGTAAAAGAAGCCTTGGCTCACATCTTTTCCCACAATGCATCTGATTTCAATAATATGCATGTATAGGCATCCATAGCTATAAGAAGATAAATAGGGTATTCTCCCTAAAAACTCACTTTTAGGACACATTTTTGTCTTATTGCACATGTACCAAAAGCAGTTCAGGCCAGATCAGCCTTCCTACTCTCTATCTGGATACATGTGGAGGCCCATTTAATATGGTCCTTAAGGGGAGGAGAAACTTAATCTGTCGCTTAGATGCAGATACAGCTTGGGGTCCTAAGAGGATACTAGCGACATTGTTCAGAGAGGTTGTGTGTGGATGTGTTCTGAGGAGGGTTCTGGCTGTTAAGTGCTTGTTAGAAGAGGGGTGTGTGCTTGGCCCCAAACAAGTAAAGTCCAAGTTCCTCAACTATTCCCTATGCTTGTCTGATTCAGTATTTCCTATGGGTCAGATTTTGATAGCATATTACAAATTTTTGAAGGTAGTGTGATTAGTGTTACACACTTTGAAATGTTTCAGAAATTTATAATTTGCTTCTAGAAGTATGGCTTAAAATTCCCAGTTTAATGTCTTTATGGCATTTTATGATGAATTTAAGTCACTATGTGACCAGATGTGGGTTGCAACAAAGTAATAGGGATTTAAAAAAAAAATACTTTTTGTACTGGGGTCTGTCCAATTTCTGTGTGACACATCTTTGTTTTGTTTTTGTATTGAAAACCATTTCTATTACATTTACTTATTTGTGTGTGTGTGTGTGTGTGTGTGTGTGTGTGTGCATGTGTATGTGGAGGTCAAACGACAACTTGTTGGAGTTGATTCTTTCCAATCTGTGAATTCTGGGCATTGAATTCAGGTGGCCAGATTTGGTGAGACATTCCTTTAATTGCTAAGTCATATTGCCAGCCTCTTTATTTGGTGTTTTTTGAGACAGGGTCTCATGTAGCACAAAGCTAATCTTGAACCCACTATGGAGCCAAGGTTGACCTTGAACTCTTTGTCTCCTACTTTCTAAGTGCTAGGGTTATAGACAGACAGGCACTGCCTAGCTACAAATGCAGTCCCTTTTACAGGGATTCGAAGTGCTATATATCTTTTATGTTACTATCATGTCTGTTATATAGTTTGATTTGAATATTAAGTGCATCCTTTGTAACACTGATGACCTTTCTTTTCATTTACTGATGGTCAGAAGTAAAGTACCTCAGTTGATTCGTCAGGTTGCTATGCACTATGCCTTTGTTTTCCTTTTTATATATTTCAGAGCTATATTGTTAAATGTATAGGAATCAGTGACTCTTACTCATGGAAGAACCCTCCTTTTGACTGTGTAGATTTCACCTGATGGCTTTTTACTTGGTTCCCTTTGTTTCTTTTGTCTGTGCTCTACTTGCTTTCTCTTTCCATTTGTCTGCCTTACAGTTTCACATTCCCGAAAGTCAACTTTGTGTGCTGTCTTAGTTTGCATTTGCTTTATGGCTCTAGACACAGCTGTTTTTCACTGTTATCTCATAAGTTGACCTTAATAGGACTCTGAATAGTTAGTACTGTTTATACTTGTATCTTAAATTTGTTAATTTCTTTTTTGCACTTTCTAGAATTTTATAGGGATGATTAGTTCTTAAACTTTCTGTTTATTTGTTGGTCTGATTTGCATAGTATACATTTCTTTGCTATTTTGTGATTTCATTTATTTATTTATTTATTTTTAAATGTTTATTTATGTTTAAGTTCTCTGCATGTATGAAGAAGACATAAGATCCCATTATAGATGGCTGTGAGACACCATGTGGTTGCTGGGAGTTGATCCCAGGATCTCCGGAAGAGTAGCCAGTGTTCCTTAAACTGCTGAGACATCTCTCCAGCCCCTTGTGGTTTTTATTTTTAACATTCATATTAAAACTTTTTTTTTTTTTGTAACATTGTGTGAAGTTATAGGTGTCTGTAGTTTCTGAAATGAGAGAAACTGGGAGGTGACCTTATTTTCCTGTTTTGTCTCCTGAACATTTTAGGTTGATAAGCATAGAAAAGATCGCACATAAAAAGTCTAGATTCCTCTTCTTTTCTCCCTTCCCTCTCTTTACCCTGTCTTTACTGAGAAATTTTAAGATGATCTGTTCATGTTACTATAATGTTCTCTTCCATACCTCTTAGGTGCCTTTGTTCTAGGTTGTTTCTCAGTATTTTGTGGCTATTTTCATGTGGATAGTGGTTTTTTTTTTTTTTTATCAAATTGTCAACTGTGCTGTTTTCTGATAACGTCTCTCAAACCTCTGTTGTCCTTTGGAATTGCTAACAGGTAGATGGAAATAGATGTAATCCCTCTACTTCAGCTTTTTTTCTTTCTACCTTTATTCTTTATTTTTAACACAGTTATTTATCATCAATTATGTCTATATGTGCAAGTGGGAGTTGAACTCAGGACCTCTGGAAGAATAGTCAGTGATCTTAAATGCTGAGCCATTTCTCCAGCCCACTGTGTAATAAAGAATACAGGTAAAAAGCATGCATATGGAAGGGCTGGCTGGTTCTTTAACCTTCTGTGTTGAACTCAGGCTGTTAGGCTTGGTGGCAAGTGCCTTTACCTGATGAGCTATATTGCTGACCCCTTTAAACTTCCAATTTTCTTTGTTGTTTATATGTGTGGTTTTCTTTCTTTCTTTGTTATTTGTAAATGTGATTTGTATGGGATAGGCATGCATGTCATAGGGAATATGTGGAGGTCAGAGAACAGTTTTGTAGAATCAGTTCTCTCCTACTTTTAGGTAGGTTCAGGGAATAGACCTCAGTTCTAAGCTATACTACCTGCCCCATTCTTTTCTTTTGAATTCTGGAGAAATTCCTGGGTCAGTGTGACTCACCAATTTACTCTTTTGTGTTGTCCTGTTCTATCCAGTCTATTTAGTTCAATAAATACTTTTTTTTTTTCATTCTCAAACTTTTTAAGATCTTCTTTATAGGGCTGACCCTTTATATCCCTTCAGAGGCTTTTGAAATACATGTAAATATGCCTCTGCTCAAAGCAATAAGCAAATAGGCTCCAGCAGTCACATACAGCTGCCTTCAGACCATGACATGCGGCCATTTAACAGTGTTACAGCCACTTACATTGTTATCTGTTTGACCTTTGTTGGTCTATCAAAGTTATCCTAAAAATGCTACATTCCTGTACTCTAAGGATAAATTCTCTAATAACAATATTAGGCAGCTTATTAGACGCCGTGTACCAGAAACTGTATCAGAATCATTTTCTCATGTTATCTCCTAAGATGCCAGTTTTCCTTACAAAGTTCCTAAGGGTATGTCCATAGCAGTTTCTTTGTGTCTTATTCCCTTAAAGTCAACTGGTTACTCTTGTGGAAATTTACTGAGAAGCAAGTCCTTGGTCTCTGGTTGTGCTCTGGCCTCCCAAGTTTAAGAAGTTGTCAGTGTTGTTAGGAAAGGTGCTTGACCCGCCTTTCTGGTCCTAATTTAGAGGCTTTTGCTTTGTACAGTCTGTTTTTCCTTTTCAGTCTGTGGCTATGTGGGGTGTGTGTGTGTGTGCACGAGTGTGAATCCTTTAACCCACTGGATGGAGTTTATTAGTTCATCTGTGTAGCTCTTCCTGCTTGTTATAATGGTGCAGGGTATTAACTTTTTCTGAACTGACAAGTGTGCTTATTTTATCAAGAAATTGTTTTGTATATAGGAAATTACAACCCAGAAGTACATGAGCTTCATCATGGTCCTTAGGATGTGCAGGTGTTCCTGAACAACCATATCCGACTAACTCCCAAACTTTTCCAAATTCAATATTCAGTTAATTCCTTCTTTGGTCCTCAAAAATTCATAGTGAATTTGTTGCACGTATCTTTTAAAATAGACCAAAAAAATTGTTTGTTTGTTTGTTGGGTAATATCTTATTTGTAGAGTGTTGGCACTTATTAAACCACCCTTTAGAGAAAGCAGTTCCTGGAATGGATAGGAGAATTCTCATATATCACAGTAATTGCGTATTAGTTAGCCTTTATAGATAAATGATTTATAATTACAAGTAAACTCTCAATATGTTGCTTCCTTTATTTGAAACCTTCTGATCATTACTGTGTTTACAGATTCTCTTTTAAAAGGTTAAAATTAACATCTATGTGCTATAATCATTTCAATGTTTAATATACAACCATATAAACAGATTGATTTTAAAAGTAGCATTTAAATTATCAGCCATTCAAATAAAAAATTATGTCTATTGAAGTATGCCTAGGGAAGGTAATTTTTTTCTTTACACGGATTTACCTCTCTTGTTACATTAAAATATTCATTTTAAAGAACGTAAAACAGCCAGAAAAGTTTCACTAGATGATATTAAGTGAGCCACCGTTCTGTTAATTTTGTCTTCAGGAGCAGTCTGTATCTTTAGCTTACTATCACTGTACCAATACATTTACTTTCTTGTCTATTTAAAAATTCTAGCAAGCTTGAAATTAATGTTTTCAATATTATCCCAACTTAAACAGATTAGCCAAGTGAAAACAATGATATTATATTCCATCTTATATCCTTGTGAGAATGAGGTCGTATTCACAGTAATTAACTTGCATTAATGCAACTGTTTCTCAGTGTTTCAAAATTATGATCCTTTAATATGCACTTACATTAATTTAAACAATATCACAAAAGAATCAGATAATTATTTTTAGCAGGATTAAGTATCTTGAAGACTTTGTTAAATAATCCATTTCTATATAAAAGTACGAATAATGAAATCACACAGTGTTGTATAGGTGTTAAACATAAACACACATGTGTCACATTTTGTTAACTTAGTTTCAACATTTTATAGGAAATAAATAGTGTGGTCATCTGGGATAATCTTAATTTAAAAATTTCAGGATATTCATTAGTATAGTTATGTTTTTCTAGATTATATAGTTCTATGTTTTGATTTATTAATAGTTATCAACTTCTGAGTCCTTGGTATGATGTCAGCAACATAAATAGCTAAGAATCTTTCAGAGTCTGTATTATTCTCCTGGAAAGTCACTGGTAAAAAACTGTAAACATTTTCACTTTAGAAACAAGGAAAATGAGAAGCAGAAAAGTTAAGTAACTAATCCGGGATCTGGCACCCAATAAAGAACTCAAATTTATTACCCAGCATCCTCTCCCTCCAAAATTCACCTGAAAAATTACATTTGGGTATTTGGTATTTCACTGCAATGTATCAGCTTTGGATAGGCCTGTGAAGAAACATAATTGCAAGGAAATGTATGCTATTAAAGATTGTTAAAATGGAGGTGAGGAGCAAGGGGAAAGGGTCAGTGTGTAAAGTGATTGTTGTGCAAGCACAAGGGCCCCTGCTCAGATCCTCAGGTCCGATCCCCGGTGTCCGTATAAAAAACTAGGCAAGAAGGTAGGCATGCCTGCTCATGCTTACAGTAGAGATCCTGCTGTCATCTCTGGCAGCCACATGCACACCAATGTGGACACACAGGAACGTGCATACAGTACACAGAAGATGTCTAGGTGATTCTTTGGAAATGACTAAGGATCAGACATACTGTCGGTATTTTCAACAGCTAGCTCAGTGCTGCATATGATAGTAAACAGCAAGGAAAGTAAAATAAAAGCAGTTCTTTGTTAGCATGTTTTCCAATTAGTATACGAATACGCACTGGAAAACAGCCAGCAATGTTTAAAATCAAACTTTTAAGTTGCCATCATTAACACAAATTGGAGATGAAACTGAGTGCCTAAGAATACTTCTTGACTGTTTCCTTTTCCTTCAATATTATCAAACTTTTATTCCTCAGAAAGTGACTCAGGGCTGTAGAGGGCACTGTGAACCGACTCAATCGGACTCTTCTGCAGGACGGAGGTAGACCAAGAGTGGCTGTTGTTAGAGTTCCCACTCAGATCTGAGACACATGTGTCTGGCCACTATTAGACTTGTTTCAGACATTTAAAATAAGATAAAATGTGTGTTAGAACCAAAGATTCCTCCTATAAACCCACAGAGAAATGGCAAGACACAAAAGGCGTTTGTATTCATATGAACCTTGGTGACTTAACCAAGCTTCTATCTTGGATAAATTCATCCCCCAAACACTTTGAAATCAATAAACTTGGTAAAGTGTCTTGTAAAAGTTTTTTTTTTAATCTTTTCAGTTGTATAATTACAGACAAAACCGGTGATTTCTCATTGTTCTTCTTCACTTTCCCTTTCCTCACCACTCTGAAGATAGAGACTACTTATTTATATGGCAAATTACAAGCCATTACTAAATTTAGAAAATATTATAATCACCAGGTAAGGTTCATGTGACATTCTTTTGCATGTATTCCTGGACAGCTTGAACACTTGATCCTCTTTTTCCTAGGGAATGTGACTTGTTTTTAAACTAAAATTGTCTGAATATTAGTGTCCATTTCATTTAGGAAAGGCCAGCCTGGGCAGCACAGCTAGAGCAAGTCTCTTAAAAAATCAAAATAAAAAAGTAAACAGAAGCTGTCAACCAAACATGTATCTCTGATGATCTGCCTACAGATCATTGCTGTCATTGTACTAATTTTATTGGGTAATACTATCTAATTTAAATAATTTGAATAGTCATGTAATCCTTGAGTAACATGCTATCTCAAAAGTTTGGTAAATAGTTGCTTAGCAAGGCTTTAAAATGAAATGTTGATAAATGAAGCATCTATTCAATATGGGAAGGCTGGTGCCAAGACTTCCTCATAAGTTTGACAATTTAAAGTGTGAGGAGGAATAAAAATCTTATGGGAATCAGCAAAACAAAAGTTGAGAAAAAGAATGAAGCAAACCAAATGCGTGTAATGCTATCCTCTCCACACTCCCAGTTGGCTCCCACAGCCACCTGTTGTTAGTGTGCTGCTGCTGAAGTCTCCACAGATGTCGACGGGACAGTGCAGAAGCTGTTCATGATTGTAACACTGTAATAGAACCCAGGCCTATCTAGATTGTTGTTAGCTTGGAATTTTGTGATTTTGCTCACACAAATGTTGAGTGATTTTTTTAAGTGTATTCAAGAATCAAAACACTGCCTGTATCTTTCAGAGTAATTTCCTTTTAAAAATAATTTATTTTATTTTAAATTATGCTTGTGTGGAGGGTGGGCTCGGGCTCGGGGGAGCATCAGGGTATATGTAGGTGAGTGCAGGTGCCCATGGAAGCCAGAAAGAGCATTGGATCGAGTGGAGTTGGAGCTATAGGTTGTTATGAACCTCCTCACATGGGTGCCGGGGACTGAATTCTGACCCCTACAAGAACAGTATGTGCTGTTAATCATGGAGCCATCTTTCTAGCCTCTACTTCCTTCTAACTAGAGGACAGGCTGCCTGAAATTACTCAGTGGTTGTTAATTTCAGCTTAGGGGTTCACTAAGTCTCTGTCCTTGGGACAATTCATAAGTTTTAGTGTTCTCTTGAAGTCTTTAAGTGGTCTAAGGTACGTGTATATATAACTTGTTTTTTGTTGCACATATATAAAACCCTTAATTTAAAATGATTTATAGAATTATTAACAAGGAGTGTTAATTGAACAAAATTAGACACTGAGGAAATCTGTGGTGCAAATTTACTCTGTTTTTTAGTAGTTTTAAGGTACAACTAACTATTTAAAGGATTGATCGGCCAGTTGATTTATTGATCTATCTATGCAGTTACCTGTTTTATTTTGGTTTTCATTTGTTTGTCTTTTGTATTAGCATTAGGGTCCTAAGTCTGAGGTTACAAGACAGTGACCAAACTTAACTTGTTATTTTTTTTTCCTAAAATTCCTTAAAGACATCAACAGAAGATATTTATTAATTGGTTTGTTCTTATAATGCTGTTGATTAAATTCAGGCCCTTGTGCCTGCTAGGTGCGGTGTCACAGACTTATTCCCTGCTACGTGCAGTGTGACAGACTTATTCCCTGCTAGGTGCGGTGTCACAGACTTACTCCCAACCTGAAGATACATATTTCTACAACATCTCTGAAAAGCATATGTTTGTTTCTTGTAAGCCTTATTAATTAAGCACCAGGGATGAAACCTTAAGGCCCTAGCCTGCGGTAAAGGTGAGACAGATGGACCAGTGTGGTGTTGGTTTGGGTGTGGAACACAGTGGACTTAGCTAGCTAGAGGGAGGCCTGCACTTGGCCCATATGTTTGTCTGAAAGTGTTTTGCAATGGGAAAAAAAATGATGGAAAAAACAAGAAGGAAGGGTTGGAAAGGAAAAATTGTTCCCTTGTCTTCCTAGAAGGCACTGCAGGCTTACTAGTCTTTGAGAAAATTACTCAAATTGTCTAAAGATCAGTATCATCACCTGTAAAGTGGGAAAATTGTAGTGCTTGCCTCATTGACTGCTAGTGCATAGGAATAGTGTAAGGAGTACTGAGAAAAGATGTGCAAATGGCTTTGATACTTCTTGGCACATAGCATTATCTAAGTAATTGATAATAAGATGTAGTCGTTTCAATGTAGTAATGACGAATGAAAATCAGTGCTTGAAGTGCATTGGAAGCAAAGGGAGTAAAGCAGGTAGGGACTTGAAAGGCTTAACAGTGAGTCGTGAGGAGGCACTGGGGAGACTGGGGCCATGCCCTTCCTCATCCCAAGGAAGTAAGGCTTTCAAAGAGTGGGTTACAAAAATCCCAAACTTCTGGGTTTTTCGTTTGTTTGGTTTTTGTTTTTATTCAGCCTATTTGTTTTAATGAACAATGAACGTGTGCTATTTTAAACTCTTTTGGTAAAGTGTGTGTTTTTGGTTCTGTCTGAATAAGCTCGTCATCAGTATTCCTTTGTGTGGCTAGGTAGTGTGCTGTGTAAGCAGTTATGCCGTTGCTCTGCTATAAAGAGTCACCCTTTAAGATAAACAGTATCCAGAAGCATGGCCAGGTACCTGCACTGAGCTGGAAGAGGGAGACATGGGGGGAGTAGTCAGGAAGCATGTAGGTGGGAAGGGTTTCCTGTTTCCAGGCAACAGCAAGGCGCTACAGCCGGGAGAGCAACTTGAATATAAATTCATTCAGGAGAGGGCATTTTACCACCCTGCCTTCTATTAGGGACATAGACTTGACTGTGGGAGAGAGGGTGGTGTTTAAACTTCATTTATCAGTAGTTATCTGAAGCAATTTCTCATTACCTTTTGTGTGTTGTGCTGAAAATATGGTGGGCCAGTGACTAGGTTAGAATTCTATGGTATTTTCAAAGCAGCAGCATCTACATTTGCCCTTTTTTTTTTTTTTTTTTTTTTTTTTTTTTTTTTTTCTGGAAGCACGGGGTTTCTGTGGCTTCATTTTCCTGTCAGTCTGCTTGAGAGCCTAAGATGCTCTTGGGCACTAAGCTGGCTCTTTCACTGTGTAACTCCATCTGCAGGTAGGAGGGGGAAGCGCAGCACACTGGCTCCGGAGGAGGGGCCACCTTACTCTGGGGAGCCAGCAGAGGTTCACAGGAGCAGAAGGGCACTCGCTGCTCTGCTTGTGCCATTTCCCCTCCTCATGAAATGAAAGACAGTGGTGGCAGAAGCTATTTGCAAGATGCAGCTCTCCAGTTAGGATGGTTCATTTTGAGATTTTGGAAGTAGGAGGTTATTTAAAATTTGAGACGCCCCCTTCGATGATTTTATATCTGGTGGTGTAATCTGTGGCCCCTCCAGACCCTTATTCTTTACTCCAGCCTCCTTGTTAGGGAAAGGAGAGCTCGGAGTGCAGAGTGCGTGGTCTCTTTCAGATTGCATTTCCTCTGGAGTTGGTGTGAGCTGCTTTTCTCCTAAAATCTGCTTTCCATTGTTTTATCTTACTGCTTGGGATTAAGTATTTTTCAGAATCAAAGTCAGATGAGTGGTCTTGTAAAAGGGCCCAGGCAGATCATGCGCAGATCATCCTTTGATTAGACATGGAGAGGAGAGCAGGTGCTCCCTACAGTCTTCTTGGAGCCGTGTGTGTTTATCACTCCATTATGAGCCTGCCATAGTCACTTGTCCAGTGATTTTAGGTACCTTAAAAAGACTTCCCACTTAAAGGGCTACAGAGAGCTGTGCTGCGGCTTAAGCAAACACACAAGGTCCAGGCTTTATGTAGGATCCCCTGTTGCCATGCGTGTCCAGGGATGAATCACTTCTTGAAGGGTCTAATCTGTCTCCTTATTGTCCTCTCGGGAAAGGGTCACATTATTTAAGTGTAACTTTTGAGAGCCTGGCAGGCCTTTTCAAGGAAATGTTGATAGATGCTCTGTAGTCCCTCCCATCCCAACGGACTTCTTTATGTTTCTTTCTACTTAGACACTTAACCTATGTTTAGGGTGCCTCTTTTATTACCAGAAAGAAAAAGTTAAAAGAGTAATCCTTACTATTGATACGGTTTGTTCTTCCCCAGTTTGAGCCCTGGGTCTTTAATCAGATATGCAGTTGCCCCTCCTAGTCCCTGGCCTCATTTAGTTGTTTGTATATAAGGACAGTAACAAAACCCTATTTTTGGTGAATTGAGAGTCCTTATTCTTATTTTCTGTAGGCTTTTAAACTGTTTTAGAATTGAGAGTTAACAGTCTCTGGAATATCTCTGTTGATTATATCATTGTTTATGATAGTGGATCCCCCTATAACTGGATTGCATTTGAGAAACTTATTTCTAAACACAACAGATATTAAGAAAAGAATATTTTTATGTAAACTTGGTTGCCTAAGTAGTTTTGCAGACAGTCTAGATAATTTGAATCATTTTATCAGTTCTATGTATTTATTTCATATATAGAAAATTATAAAAAGATTATTATAATAGTACATTGGAGGCCCATACTTATTTTATTTATCATTTATTTATTTACCTATGCTTGTTTAATTTTGCTTGTTAATCATAGACTATATCCTCTGAGAAATACTTGTCATGTATTTTTAGAAAAGAATAATGGGCCGGGCAGTGGAGGTGCACGCCTTTCATCCCAGCACTTGGGAAACAGAGGCAGGCGGATTTCTGAGTTCGAGGCCAGCCTGGTCTACAGAGTGAGATTCAGGACAGCCAGGACTACACAGAGAAACCCTGTCTTGAAAAACCAAAAAAAAAAAAAAAAAAAAAAGAATAATGGTGTATTATTAATAGAAATATTATCAGAATATAGTTTAGATCACCATTACAGAGTATTTCTGCATTGATAGTGGTATACATAAGATGAGCTGAAACGTTTCTGTAAGAAAAGATTCTGGAACTTAAAATTCAAAAATTGAAGCAGTAGTTATTTCTTAGGTCGTTCAGATACTAGATATTTTGTCCAGTTTTTTGATTAATAAAATATTTGTGTTGCCAAAGCATTTTAAATATTTTCCATGATTAGCAAATATTGAGCAAATTTTGAAATATTTTGAAAACAATTTGTGCAACTTTTATCTTGAGACTTTTAGCATGTTGAGTATCATGTGTGGAAGCTATCAAAACATTTTTCTGCTTTTTGTAAAGTCACTTATTCTCTATTACTTAGATGACATCTATAAGATTTACAAGTTTTAAAAATGTTGTTTCTTTTCTATAGAAGCATGGAAGTTATGTGTTTAGGGTTATAAGTGTCCTATTCTGGCAGTTAAGGGACTGTCCTTGAAAATCATAGCCATTCAGTTGCCAAACAATGCTAATTTTAAGTCAGCTTCTAGGTATGAATTCCGATCCTTATTGTGAAAGTAGTGTCTCACCTCAAGGTTGTTGGCACATAAATAAGGCTTTCTAAGTCAATGCATTGTTGCTGGCTTATAATGTACCTGGTAGTTATAATGGGTAGTATTTATGTTCCAGAAGTTTGTGCTTTAACAAATGTCTCATTAGTGTGACGGGTAAGAGGGTGGGTGTGGTTGTCAGAGCACAACTTTGTGGAGTTGTATTCCATCTGTATGTCAATTCTAAAGATCAAAGTCAGATCATCAGGTTTTTATGGGTAATCACTTAATCTGATCAGCTATTTTTCATGTTATGATTTAAAAATTTTTAACTATAAAAATAGGAGCTTAAACCTTTTAAATAATTCATAACTTATTTTTTCTGCTTCTATAAATAGGATTTAACAAAGTCTATCAGTTGTGTTCTATCTATCTATCTATCTATCAATCTATCCATCTATTCATCTATCTATCTATCCATCTATCTACCATCTATTTAACTGTACAGGTACATATGTTGTGGTTATGCATGAGAAATGGTGGTGCAGGTGTTCTGTGCTTGCTGTGTCCCTGGAAACTGCATAATGCTATTCTACAGATCTGGGCTTTAGTAGTTTTTCCATTATGATTTGATTATTTCCAAGGTTGTTAGCAGCCTAGTTGTATTATTTGCTACTAATTAGAGAACGAGGAAGCTGTGAATTACTGCATTTATGATCACAATTATAGTTAACATGAAGTTTAAGGGCCTGCTTTAAATATATAGGATTTGCTGCCTCTTATATTTGGTCATATAGAAGGTTTTCAATTTTTTGTTTTTGCTTTTTGGAGTTGTTTTGTATTTCAGATAGTTTTGAGATACACCCTCATTAACTAGGGCGTCTTAGGTTTGTTTTTTAAACGTTAAAGAGCTAGAAGGACCGTGTAGGTAAACTTTTCAACCACTTTATTTTTCAGAAAAAAAAAAACAGTGCAAGATAACTTGATATTTCAAAAAGATTGATTTTTTTCTTCTATTTTATATATGTGAGTGTTTTGCTTACGTGTGCAAGTGCAACACGTGTGCCTTGCTGCCCATGGAGGTCAGAAGAGGGTGTCAGATCTGCTGGAACTGGAGTAGAGGACAGTTGTAAGCCTCCATGTGGGTGTTAGGAATTAAACTGGTTCTTGTTCTCTGCAAGAAGAAGTGTTCTTAACTTCTGAACCACCTCTCTAGCACCATAATGAGACTTTAGAGTAATTAGTGATTCAGTTATCATTTAAAGTGCTAAGTTAGCTTTATGAGAAATATATTCTAAGTATATGTATTTTAAGTTTTCAGGGTGTGGCTCCATGGTAGAGCACTTGCCAGCACAGGTAGTCTCTGGATCAGTTGATGGGGAGGTTGGAAGATTTATCTGCTAAATAGTCTTCAGTTTTTATTTTTGGACTAATTTTTATAGGGCTGCTTTATTTAAAAACAAAGAGCCAAATATGTTATTATTCAAAATAAATTGTACTTTAAGCTGTACACAGTATCCTTTTTTGATGTAAGTCCTTCCTCCCTTTTATTAATCATAGATTCTTTTCTCATGTAATATAATTTGAATTAGTTCCCCTTCCTCTACACTGTTCCTCCCCACTTCCTTTCCTATTCCCTTTCTGTCCCTTAGAATAGGCTTCTAAGAGATAACAACAAAACATAACAAAAAATAAGATAGAATTTAAATCATCATAAGGAAGTTGGACAAGCCAAGCCAACCATAAAATAAAAAAGCCCCAAAGAGAAGGTACAAGTATCAGAGACAAACTAGTTTACACAATCAGAAGTCCCATAAAAGTACTAACTAAAAGCTATAGTATAAGTGCGGAGGGTTTGGAATCTATACACAGTGTTTTCTACGTTACCAGTTCTTCTGAACTTGATTCAAGTCATTTAGAGTTGATTTGTTTTTAACATTGAAATCAAAATTATTGAAGCAATACTATTTCTTCTTCACCAAAGATATTCTGATAAGATTATGTCTAATCCTGTGTTCTTGAAGCCAGGGACCATAACGACTAGCCTATCTTCTAGACAGGGCATTCTGTATTTAATTGTTATTAATTGCTGTTAATTTTCTTTTTGAGACAGGGTCTTGAACTCAGTATGTAGACATCTAAATTGGCCTTCAGTTACCAGAGATCCGCCTGTCTCTACCTCCTGTTTGTGCTACCATACCTAGCATTAGTTCTTAATAATTTTAATTAAAATTTCCATAAATGCTCATAAGGAAAGTAATAGAGCAGTAAGAAGGTTATGGATTCTGAGTATGTTCAAGGGATTGCAGATTCTGTTTTCAAGGCTGAGTAAGTTTGAGAACCAGTGTTTTTGGAAGCTTGTGGTAACTAATCCATATGCAAGGAATGATAGATTTGTATTTTCTTATTTGTATTTTCAGAGAGTTTTGTCATCCTGCTGTGTTTAAAATATATTCACATCTAAATTTTATAAAGTAATCTAAAAACAGAAATTGAATTACTTTTGATAAGCTTTTAAGAATTGGTATATATTAGGGGGCTGGGGTGATAGGTCCGTGGTTAAAAGTACCTGCTATTCTAGAGGACCCGAGTTCAGTTCCTGTACCCACATCTGGCATCTCACAACTTCCTGTAATTTCAGCTGCAGGGTATCTTATGCCCTCTTGTGGCCATTGTGGGGACTGCTCTCAAGTGTCACACACAGCCATACATAGTTTTTAAAAACTGCCAAATCATTTAGTTACATATTGGAAAGATTTGGATTTTCTTATAATTTTAGATAATCTACACTAGAAATTGATTTTCTCACAACTCTTAAAAGTCTGAGGTTTTTATCTTGTTGAATTCTGTTTTGGTTGCTGTCCCAAAGCAGAACCTGTCTCCATAGATACAGAGGTCAGTAGCAGCTTGACTTTACCTATGGGTACTTGAGTGAGAAAATAGGGGAATTATGGCTTCACTTCAGATGGGACCACTGTTCCTAGTCCAGAGCCATACAGAAGCCCAAGGCTCTTGCTGATAACAGTCTAACTGGGGAAAGCAAAATTTACAGATGAAAGCTTTAATCACAGTTTGAGGCTTGCTTCCCCTCCTCTCACTTCCTTCTTTCTGTCTGTCCTCCCTCTCTCCCTACCCACTTCCCTCCCTCCCTCCCTCCCTTCATCATTATACTTTCCCTGGTTAAATAATAACTAAAATGTATCTATTATATGCAGGCTTTGGACTTGGAATCCCTACTTTCTGTGATTCACAGTTTTACAAAATAAATTTGCAGAAAGCCAGCCAACAGAACAGAAATTACCTTGTTTTCACAATGCACGTCACTGACAGGAATTATCTTTGCATTTTTTTTTCACTCGTTTATCTTTTTCTTCCAATGAAGTCAGAATCACTGTCTGCTTTGTCCTCTTTTCTAGTGACTAGAACTGTAATTGTTACACAGTAGGTTTTAAATAAGGAACTGTGGCAGAATTAGAATGAATGAATGATGGTTGATTGTTCTTATGAGTCTTGGGGGGGTGGGGGTGGGGGTGGGGGTGGGGGTGGGGGCTGTGAGCCAGATCTCTAAAGTTTGAGGCTGGGGAGGTAGAGGGAAGTAAGAACACAATGAACATTTGGGTTGGCAGTTGTGTATAGGCTTGTTCGAAAGGGAAGGGAAGGGTCCTGAAGAATCAGGGTGGGAGTTAGTGCAAGATCAGTCGGAAAACCTGGGTGATAGCCATTTTAGCCTGGAAGAGAGGGAGTAATGTATGGGGTTATTCAGAGAAGCAATATAAAATTAGGTATTTGAGGTTCAAAATTCCAGTTTGCCCCTTGTAAGCTAAGTAACTTTGTTAAATAAAGCGTTGTTTCTCTCTGCCCATTCCTAGTTCTCTCCTTCTCCCCCCCCCCCCCGTCTCGATGCTCTTCCTTTATCACAAACACTATTTAATAGAGCTGTATATAGCCATCACCTCAAGGTACTTTACTGATCAACACCACAGTGAATGGAGAACAACACTGTATGCCTTTGGCTCATACAGATTATGACATGAATACATTAACTCACACTACACATCATTGTATGACCCAAACATTTGTGGCATATATTTTGTATGTTTTGATATCTTCATGATGTGTGTAATGTGCTAGTTAAAAAAATTTTGATCACTACTGTCCACTCAGGAGAGTTTTTCATACTCATGGTCCTCATATAAAGAAAATGGTGGTTCTGATTTTTCTACTCTACAGAGTGTTGCCTGTTCAAGATGCTTCTATGTAACATAACTCTCTTCAATGCTAGGTGTGAGTTCTCCATATGTTTTATGGTATAGTAGCCTCAAACTATCTGTGGCTAAGGAGCACATAAAATAGGGTTATTAGAATGAACCAAATTTTATTTTATCTTTTAATTTGTTTTAATTAATCATTCCCTTCGTTTACATCTCAAATGATATCCCACTTCCTGGTTATCCCTCCACCAACTCAATTCTCTTTTAAAATACATATGTCTTTTGTTCAGTCATGATTACTTTAATTAATAGTTTTAATAATATAAGAAAATCATAGTTATCTTTCTAAAACCAACATAAAATTTTAAAAGGATAGGGTAACAACTAAACACACCATGATAAAGGCCAAACTCCGGCTGTGTGCTAGGGTTTGGGCTTAGCAGGATAAAACACCAAGGGTCAAAATTTTCAGTAGCGATGTGACTGTGGGCCATAGTTATTTTAATAAGAAATTATGTATCTACCAGTAAACACTTATGAGTATAAAACCCCAAGTTCAGGAAATTATGTACAATTACTGATACTATAAAATCTCAATAAGATAAAAAATAGTCAATTAGGGATGATATATTTCACCTGCGCCACTATCTAGAGTCTTATAAAACAACCGAGAAAACAGTTACTTGCTAAAAGAAATAATTAGAGAACAATTGAAGTCAATGGAGTTAAATTCTAGTTCGGAATTTTCTTTGAGTTTTCTGCTTCTGGATCCAGTGGTTTTTCTTTTGCTTCCAGATTGCCTTATTGATCGGGTTCCCTTTTCTTTCAGCCAATTATTTGAAAGTAAAAACATAATGGAATGGCAGGATAGGAGCTAACCTGTTTTTCTAACAGAGGACCTCCGTTCAGTTCCCAGCACTCCTGAGGTGACTCACAACCACTCTTGACTTAAGTTTGGGGGGATCCAAATCCCTCTTTTGAACATTGTGGGATTCATGTGGTGCATATGTGTACCTGTAGCAAAAACACTTGTGCACATAAATAAAATAAATAAATTTGAGAAATAAAAACGCAATGCACACGATAGCACACGACTCACGTTTCCCAGCTGCGTCCAGTTTAAGAGCGTTGGTTTAAATGTTCAGACGGTTTCCTGTGGCATGCAAAGCACAGAGGAACCTAGGACTTGATGTGGTTTTTGAGTATCGCCACCTATCAGTGCATTTTCAAGGTTTCAGACATGGGGGCTAAGGATATAGCACAAGGTGTTGATCCCACTACTGAGAGAGAGAGAGAGAGAGAGAGAGAGAGAGAGAGAGAGAGAGAGAGAGACTCAGAAGTGAAATTTAATTTGCTGCTCTGGAAATGCATTAGAGAGAACGATTGTCCTTTTGTTCAGTTACAGAAATATGTCAGAATTTCTGAACCTGTTTTGAGAATTTTGCCTTTTCTAATTACAGTTAAGGGACACAGGTGTATTTAGAGAAAGAACAGAACTTAGGGAAAGGAATTTTTTGTGTGAAAGTGTGATTTTCACAGTTGGCTAGCAATTTTGGTTTATATGCTATGAATTTTGGTTAGTTCCTTTATGCCTTTATTTTATTGCTTTTTAAAAATCTCATTTTTGGGGTTCATCTATCCCGGTTTAATCCTATTCTCTTCCCCCACGCCCCCAGGATAGATGCCGTCACATGTATAATGCAGAATGAGCCTTTGTTAACATTTGTGAAAGCATTTTCACAAGGAACTGTTCCATGGGCTTTGTCAATAAATTAGACCTACTTAAATATGAAGATTTTAAAAATTAAATAATTACTATAATACTGAGATGCCTTATAGCATGGCTAAATGAGAATTTTTAATGTGCATTTACATACTTGGGCCCATCTGACTCCCGCCTTGAGCTTTTTCCTGTCTTGCTCTGCATCTTTCTTTATATTGTGTTGAAGTTTAAACACTGCTCAGAGGCCTAGCCTCCCTCCTTAGAGAGCTTCCATCTTGTGGCCTTTCTGTCTCATATCTTGAAGCTTACTGACTCATCATTTATTTCATCACCAAAAGCTATGTCACGGGCCTGTGCCCAATATGTAGATTAGGGCAGATCACGGTGAGTAAACTGTTTTGTAGTGTTGGGGGCAGGGATGCCACTCTGCAGTGACAGCACAGTCTGCCTGGTTCAATATCTCCGGAAACTTAGCTGCTGACCTTTCATGACCTTATTTCCCTAACACAATTCAAAATACCACCTGCTTTCAGGCATTACCCACTCTCAGGAATCAGCCAGTTTCCCAAAGGTTAATGACATCCCTGATGGACCACCCATCCAGTTTTAAAGAGGAAATTACATACTAAGTACAGAACCACATCAGTACTTTTCTCATTGGTGCTTTATCTAAAGAAAGACTTAAGATTTATCTTTTACTATGATATCCATCTAAAGGAAAAAATTAGAACAGTTCTTGAAAACTCCCTTGACATTTTTCATAGGATGGGAAAGAAAGTCACAGAATGATGATGATGATGATGATATCAAACCACATTTAGAGAATTCAAGAGAACAGTATGAGTCCATTAAAAGAATATACACTGAAAAATGTAAAAGCCTTCGGTTACTCACACAGTTAATTAATGTGGTTGGTGAGAAGGAAGAATCATTTTAGAAATCTGCACACTTCCCTGCTCCCTGCATAGTGTTGACACATATTTTGATGACTTTCTGGCATGTTAAAAGCACCCGATTTGGAGTAAGAAGACCTAGTTACAGTTTTAACTTACAGCTTAAATGTTGATTCACCTTTGTGGCTCTTTCTTGTTTTTTTTTATTTGTAAAGCAGGAGTAATAGTGACCTTGGTGGTTTTCTCTGAAGTGAATGTATCTGTAAGATATGTTTGCTGAATTTCTTTTGGTAAATATTTGGATATTGTGGATGAATTTTGCGTGTTGCTATAACAAGAAAGGCTTTGCTAAAAGACTTCAGTTGTAACTTTCAAATAATAAACTTTGCAGAAATAAAAAATGTGGAAGGAAGTATTTTACTTGGAAAAATTATCAGATAAAAACAACACACAGGCAAACAAGAAGATTGCTCGTCTTGGGAGGCATGGGGTCCTGCGAACTTGATCTCCAGAACCCATGCACGTGGTGCCACTGACAAAGCTTGGATAGGTAGAGATAAGCAGGCCTTCAGGGTTTCCTGCTCATCCAGCCTACCCTGCTTGGGAGTTCAAGCCAATGATAGAATAAATTTCATAAAACATGGTGGGCATTCCAAGGAACATCTTAGGTTGTTCTCTGGCCTCCATAGAAATGTACTCATACACGTGCACACAGACATGTAATACCTGTACACAAACAAAGTATGTACAAATAAACCATACATGTACTCTGGCTTGGGACAATGTTCTTATATCAGATATAATTTATTTATTTTGTAGAAAATATAAAAATAAGCTGTTAATACTGGTACCAGCTTACAAGCAAGAAAAGGCTTATTTCAAAATGTCTAATAATAAAAGGAATGTCTCACTGAGGCAGAACAACAAAAGTGAAAGGGAATTGTGTGTGCGGTGATGGAATTTGTAACTTTCCATTGAATTAGTGCAAGTTAGTCTTTATAATAATTTTGATACCAAAAATGTCATGTGAAAAATTTTTACTTCATGAATGTAATTTAGTTTATTATTAGATGTTCCTATAGCTTATATTGAGAATAAATTAATCCATTAGTTTAATATGACTTGTGTATTTGTTAAATCTGAAAGACTCTAAGGCCAAAAATGTAACTGATTACTTTTTTTGTATTTTAAAAAAAAAAAAGGTGTATTATGATCATCATAAAGTGTCATGGCTATGGATGAGTGGTGGGGCATCTGCTTAGCCTGCCTAGCATTCTGGGTCTAATCCCTGTGGCATGAGTGAGTGCACGTGCACGTACACACACACACACACACACACACACACACACACACACACACGATAAAATTTCTGAGGTAGTTGATACGTTCTTATTGATCATGACTCCATGCTGTATCTTTGGTCTGAAAACTGAATACTAGACTGAACACTCAGGTAAATAAACTCTGAAATATCAAATTAAGGGGGTGTCCCTTTTAACTTTCCAAACCACTTGACAGTGAACAGTCAGGAATCTACTAAGCCTCATTCATTTGTAGTGATCTAAGCTAAGACTTTGTGAGTAGTTTCAGTGGCAAAGGAAATCTTGAAACTTTGATTTGGAAAGTACTCTTAAAACCTTTTCAGCCATTTTGATTCTGAATTAAGTGAGAGCCACACGTGGACTAGGTACTTACATTTTATGTATGTGTGTGTCATGGGTCCTACTTGGTAGAACAAATGCAGAAACCAAAACTGAGTCACAGATGCGGCCATCAGTGGTCTAACTGATTATGTGCCTGTATACAGTATATAGCCTGACTTTTTCTAAACCTGGTAGGCAAAAGAAAATCAAAAAAGGATATAGGTTAAATAGAAGTTATAGAGAAAAATAATGCGGATTAAAAGCCCAATCAGATATTTAAAGCAACACAGGAACATTTTACATGAATGTGTATAAGATTTGCCAGAGAACTATATTCTCAGTTCAGCAGTTGAGGGGCATCTTGATATCCTGATACTTGAAGATGTAAATGCTTCTTGTCATGCTTGTACCATTATCAATGATAGTTGATAAAAATGGTCACTTACCCCCCACACAGGCTCAGATAGCACTTATTAAGTAGGCAAGATTATCTATCACACATGTTGGCTTTGCCAGCTTTCCTTTTATTCTTTAGGCACCTTATATAATTTGATATTTAGTTCCCCTTTCTCTCCTGGCATTGAATTCTTGGTATCAAGCCTTTATTTAGTTCCTCCATTCTGCTGCATATTGTTTTTCTTCTAGGGACCAGACTGGTTTTTGATTTCTCCGAAGCCATTACTCTTGTTATTCTCAGTCCAAGAATGTCTCCTTTATGGTGTTACTGGGTGCTTCTTAGACGTGAGATATTCAAGGTAACTACAAAAACCTAGATGATAGAGATCAGATGCAGACGATGATGATGATGGTGAAGCCAAAGTGATCAGTAATGTTGTGATTATTTCCAGAGCCCATGGTTTTGACTAGGAGTTTCATAGTCATGTTACTTAGCATCGGCATCTTCTTTTTCGCATGACACTATGGCCTAGATGAATTGGACACTGTCTTAAACAATGTCTTTCTTTATTGATAAAAGAAGACTAAAAAATCAAAATTATATACAAAAGAATTATGGGAGATATTAAATGAATAAAGGCAATGTTACATTGTAAGATGATGATAATGACTTAGGAAACTCGAACTGGTAATTGTTGTGACATACTAAGAACAGTATGTCCTTGATCCCTTGCAAGTACTGTTTATTATTGTTTGTGGATGAGGTAATTGAAGTTTGAGAAAATTATATAACCTGCCCTCAGTTCAATTTTCTGGATTCAAATCCAGATCTGTGTAAGTACAGAATGCCTGCTCTTGACTAAAGCAAGATGCCTCACAGGTGGGCAGGACTCTCGCTCCCTGTCCTTGCTGCTGTTTTAGTGGAGCCAGGGCTGATACTCAAGAACTCTGCTGGCCTGCCTGCAGCTTGCAGTCAAGTTCTAGTATTCATCTTCTGATTTATAAACCTGAGCAATTCTCTTAAGTATGTATGAGGCTTAGATTTGTAGTCAGTACCTGGAAATGATGTTAGTATTTTACAGTGTATAATAATAGTAGACATATTATAATCCATGAGAATAGAGGACTTAGTTTACAATATGGGTACTTAAAACACAAGTACAGTTAACTTTCAAGGACTTTGTTTTCCAGCTGATGTTACTTGAATTTGACTTGCTATTTCTTAAAACTCAAAGACTTATTTGGTGCTTCCCTTTATTTTTGAGAGCTCAAGGGCTAAGCTTGGAGCTTGGAAACCTCAAGTCCAAAAAGGAACAATAAGCAAAAACATTTAGTGAGTAGATGATTAATAAAAGTAAAAAGGGTTTGTAGGAATGATTGAGATGCGAATGGATTTGGTATTAAAATAAACCAGCATCATGGATTTAAAATATATTGTGCTTTCTTGAGAAACAGTTCTAGCAGAGCAGATTGAGGTGTGGCTGGAACATGTATAGTTAACATTTTATGCGTTGTAATGTACAACATCGTGTACATTATTCAGTAGTTGGTATCATTGATTTGGAACCTGTATGACCTCTGGAAATAAGTGCCACAAACTTGATGTGTTTTATGGATGTCACATTACTTAATCTGTTTTTACTAGGATTAAAGAGATCTATCTCACTTTTGGCTGACTTTCATACCTACAACAGTTAGAATGGGGGGAGAATTCATGGAGAATTCATTGATGAGGAGTGATAGGAAGAGCCTGACCAAAAGGGGAAACACTCGTACTGTGTAGTTTGAAATAGAATCTTCAAGAAATAGAATCGTCAAGCGAAGTACAGTCATATCTATAACTCACCTTGTTTTGTGAGATCATTTAAGAAGTTATTAACTTTTTTTCAGAGTGAAGTTTGTTAGAGGTCTGTTCCTGTCCCTGTCTTTTGGAGTTTGCAGTGTAAGCAGGAACTAGCAGCCGGGAACAGGAGCCAGGGATTAAGCTCCTGCTGCCTGGGGTTCCACTTTCCTCAGCCTCCTGGTAGAAATGCAGAGTTCCTCAAAAGGAGGCTCCTGGTTGGGGGACATGAATACTCAGCAGGATTGGTGCTACTGATAATTGCCTGGGAAACACCAGGGAAGGTTAAATTATGGTGATGAAAGCAAGTCTCCTATTGGAAAGATTTTCATGCAGAATAGTTTAAAGCTAGGAAACAAGAACAGTATTCAAAGGTCTAGGTTGTTGTGTTTGCTTTTGTTTTTGTTTGTCCTGTTTTTGTTCCTTTCCAAGAAGTATTAGGGATTAGGAAGAAGTGATAGACCAAAATGATGTTCATCGTTGCACTGGTAAAAGAGTTTGGAAAATAGAGTCATTCTTTCAAAAAATTTATGTTTAAATTCCTTGTTGATGTCATATTTGTTTTTGTTTTATAAATACTGGATATCTCAGTAAGATGGGTTCATTTCCTGCTTAAATATATTTATTTATTTTAGTCAAACACTGTAGCTTAGTTGTTTTACTATATCCATTTACTAGGTATCCCGTGGTCGTTTGAAATCTTACAGTTTATTCTTGTGCTTAAACTCTTTATTGTATTTTTTCTCACTGGATTTTACCTTACTATTACTATGTTTTAAAGTTTATTATGGAATACTTCATTATACTTCTGTGATAAAATTTCTAATTTTATAAGACCATATGGCTCTTGTTTAAAAACCTATTAAAGTGATCATAATGATATGCATTAAATCAAGATTTTTTAAAATATTAGAAGTAAAATACTTTAATTAAGATGTATTTTTAATGAAATACATTATTAGTGGTTTTTATAATTGATGGATTCATATTATATCATTCATATCATATTCATATTATCTTCATCTCCTCTAATGCATACAATGTGAAATTTTGTTTACATAGATAGATGTATCTTGAAGAGAATGAGAATATTTTGGGGGAGAATTTGGGCTATATTCATGAACATAGTGATCTATCAGTTAAAAATATCTTTAATGATTTATCAGCGGATGATTCAATTGATTGTCCTCCAGTTTTAAGTTATGAGCTGGCAAAGCTACTGAGGTTGCAGAATGAGCAGTTTAGGGCCTTTCATGGTCCACCGGCAATACCAGTTGTCCCCTGTGTCCTGTCAGGAGGTTGGGTGATTTTCCCCACTCTCCTCACTTAAGTTTTTTAGATGTGAGATGTGTGCTCTAATTGTGTAAAATGGGAAAGTGTGGCTAGAGAGGAAGGTAGGAAAAGCTACCATCCTGTAGGAGCAACTAAAGGTTGGCTAGCTTTAGGGAAGGGGGTTCAGAGTGGTCTGGGAGGCCTTGTAATGTCCTTGTGCCTTTCACCTCCGGAAGTCAAGTACTGACAGGAGTTTGCATATTCCCTTTTGAAGGTTGTTGTGCTGGTAACCATGTGTTATGGACAACACATTATCTATCTATATCTCATGCCTATCATCTATGTCTATGTATACCTTACCTAATTTTTGGTGTGTCCTTTAAATTTGAACAACAGTGCTGACTGGCCCAGGTAAATAATAAATGTTATCTTAGAGTAGTATCATGGGTCTTAGTTGCTTCCTTCCACACATCTGTGTAAAGTTGTCCTTTCTTGAGCCTAATTCTGTATAAATTTCTAACATTAGGATCCACTTGAACTCTGTTCCTCCAGTATATATCTTGTTAGTCCTATTCACATGTCTAGTACCTTGGCAAAACATATTTTCAGTAGCTTAATATAAGGAATTATTTATAACTTTGTAAGTAAACAGCCACAAATTACTTTTTGGCTCCTGCCTTAGTTTTTTTCTTTTTTTTTGGGGGGGGGGGTGTCAATTCATAAAATTCCTATTGTTCAAGAGATCTCTGATACTTGTATTCTTACAAGGACGGACACCACAGGTTAGGCCAGTAGGCCCCAGGTTAGAGGTGGTAAGAGGAATGTAGACCTGTGAGTCTCTGACGCCATTATTGCATGCTGTGCTACCTCATATCTGCTGCCTTTGGCTAAATTGCATTCCTTACCTCGGTCTTGCTTAATATCCTTTATCCTGTGGACTGGCTAGCTTTGGGCTATTCAGCATTATTTTTAAAATAGAAAAGCATTTATTTTTCTTCAAGGAGTTTTTTTTAAAACAAACAAACAAAATACTCCTTATTCTCTGCTGAATACTTTCTGCTACCCTATAGCCCAGGGCTGGGAAAGCCTAGGGACCTTAAGCTCCTGGGCGGTGGTGGGAGGGCGAGGGGGAGGGGATAGTCACAGGTCAGAGTAGAGGTGGATTGGTAGAGCTGGGGCTGGTGGGAGTGGGGAACTTACATCATTTCCCTGCAACTGGAGGCCCTACTTTTCCCTGTGTAATAATTCACTAGATTGACAGAGATTCGTAAAAGAAAGAAAAGGAACGACAGGCCTGATGCTCCTGTTCATAAATCCGTGCTATTAGATGAAACTGTCAATAACTAACTAGAAGCTGCCAGGACTGTCTGTGCTGCGCTCTCCTCAGCTCAGTTCCTTTCTGCTCCGCCCCATCCCTGCTTTCTCTGCTGTTCAGATCAGCTTCCTGCTTCTCTGAAAGCTGTTCTTCAGAGCTGGTCTGACTTCACCGAAAGCATTATATTTGAAAGACTAAGGCAGGTTTTCTGAAAGTATTGTTGATTTGGTTTTCTTTGGGGGGTGGAAAGTGAGGAAAAGACTTCTTAGAAAAGAAAGAGGGCAGGCTGAAAAAAGCAAAACCATCATGAATTGTGTTGTCACATCGTGCCGGTGTCACAACCAGCTCAGTAGACTGCTGCACTGAAAACATTTCTGTGAGAGGTATGTGCTTGGAGAACGAAAGGTGACTGACTGTTGGCTGCGGAGAGAACTGCCCGTCCAGCAGCTGTTAGATAGCTGTACGATTGTAATTCTTCTGTTCTGATATGGAAAGGGCAAGCATTACTTTAAACCTAATGCAGTTAACTAGCTTAATTGTTAAAAAAAATAATTGTTAAGTCTGTGTGTTCTGTCCCCACATCAGAACTCCCACAGCCCCAGCCTGCCTGGGTCTGGTGAAATCCAAGGTGTTATTCCAGACTCTTTTGGTGGCGATTGTCAGTAAACAAGATGATGGTCTTTAATACCTGTCTCATTATTTATGAACCACATGACAAAGATTAATGAGAGAGACTTCGAGTGGCCTGGAAGAAGCTTGAGACTCATTAGGAGCTTTCTGGGCTGGCAGATGGCAGAAGTGAAGGAAATGGTTGGTGCTTTACCATAATCTAAAGTGGGAGCTTTAAAGTTTAGAGGGTGTATTACACGGTGATGGAAAAATCTGGGAGTCACTAAAATCCAGAAGCATAGCCCATGACCAATGATGCCTGCCCAGAACGTTTTGAATACACATAGCTGTGTCTTTTCCAGGGCGATCATAATGTTTTCATTCAGTAGTCAGGAACAACGGTTATGAATAACAATATAACCATTACTGAAGGAATTGTGGGGCATTTTACTACTTAAAATCAGGATATTTTATTACAGGAAAGTTTATAAAATATCAAAATTAGGAAAATATACAATATTTTATTTCATTCATGATTAGATGAGCTACTAGTGGCAGAGCCCATAAAACTATGAAGTATTTGACGTTTGCTTTTCATTATTTTTGTCCTGGAAGAAACTAGGATTCTTGAATGCTGGCATTTTTTTCAGTTAGTAACATTTTAAAATGAAGTTACTGTTGTTTCTGAATGATGGTGTGCATACTCTTGCACACCATTCGCACAGAAATCTTGACACTTATTTTCATGAAGAGATGGTAAGTATCGTAACCCACCGTAAGTTCTATCGCCTAGGGGACTATTCTTTCCTTTAAAGGAAATTTAACTTCTCATATTTACAAATATTTACAAAGAGCAAATGAATCTTCATGCTCATGGAAGATAATGCTGAATTTGGCAAGCTAAATTTGTAAAAAGGTTGAGGCGCTTTCTGGGTTGTTAATCAGTGGTAGGAAACTTGTGGTTCAGTTCCTATCACCACAGAAGAATGTGAATGAATGGTTCTAGCTCAGAAAAGATGCAGGAGCTAAATCTAATTCATATTCCTGAAGAGGAATCCCCCTACACCATGCACTGTCAGGTGAGCATACTGTGGTCATTTCTATATACAGCTGCATGTTAGAAACCCAAGCAGAGATGTTATTACCTACGATCACTCATTCTTTTCTCCCATAGGTTTTCATTTAATTGATTGGATTAATTTAATTGATTGATTGGATTGATTTAATTGATAGTTTTGAAATCATTTCCTCTTATTTCTAATGTAGTCAGAGTTTTTAACAGTTGCAAAAAATATCCAGGTTTTGATTCATTTTGCATGTTGTCCTTGTGGTCACCAGATCTGCTTTGGCATGTGCTCTCTCAGGTCTGAACTCTGTCTCACACAGCCCATCAGGTATTCAACAGTATTTCCTTCCCAGGGCTTAACTTCTTTAGGCGAGATATTCCTTGCTCTGGCAGTCTTTAGAATTCCGTCACCATTTTGATGACTCACCTTCTGGGAATTGGCCTTATATGTCACTATCACTCTTAGATAAATAGGATGGTTGGTCTAGGACTGAAGTGTCCTTTTGCCTAGCTGTGTGGTATCTAGCACAGAATGCAAAGAATGTAGAGATAGAGCAGTGGATAGCCTCTAGTTTTAAACCATCTACTTGGGTTTTAGTGGTTAAGTTGACCTTGACACTTTGACTGCATAAAGTCAGCTAAGGTTCGTAGTTCCTTTCCACATGATTAAATTAGTCCTCTTCTACTCCGTGCTTATAGGTTTTCCTTTTTATTGTAGTTTTAGGATTTACAACTATGAAACAAAGTGGAAGAAACCCAATGGATTAGATACTCTACACATGAAGAGTAACATAGCTGAAATCAGTGTCAGATTTTTCTTTTGCTGAGTGTGAATTTTTGTTGTTTTATGAGATAGGGTCAAGGTGAGCTTGTTGATCCTCCTGCCTCACCCTCCCAGGTGGTGCTGGGATTACACAAGTCCACCATCACTCATTTTTTAAAGAGTGATCTGTGGAATCATTTGGGTTTACAGTTAGTTTATCTTGCTCATTGAGCCCATCTCTCCAGTGATTCTTTCAATTCATTACTCAAAGCTTGCAATTCATAGCTAAGATTCCATTTGACTTAGCAACTTGTCACAATGTCCACATCCAGTATTTCATCAAATGTTTATCTAGAAATAGATATATTCTATCCAGAACATTCTACTGGACTACTGGCTTAGCATGAAATATCAAAAGGAAATGCATTTATCGTAACACTTTCTTGAAAAATTCTATTACATTTATTTATGTGTGTGTGTGTGTGTGTGTGTGTGTGTGTGTGTGTGTGTGTGTGTGTGTATTTGCCTGTATATACACTTGCCATGGCTTGTGTGTATACATGAGAGGATAACTTTTGTGAGTTAGTTTTCTCCTTTCACCATGTTGATCCCTCAGTCAAACTCAGGACATTGGGCTTAGAAGGCTTTTACCCTGTGAGCTATCTCACTGCCTCTGTAAAACACACTTGATGAAAATAGAAGGAAACATTTTGTCAAAGAACAGTGACTTATGTAAGGTCACACTGTTGGCCACTGCAGGGCCAGCTTGCTGCACTCTGCAGCGTTGCTCGTGGGCAGCTCCATTGCCAGTGCAGCTCATCAGGGGAGAATGGCCGGGAAACCTGAAAGGAAGTAAAAGATCTTCCACATTGATTCTTCACTCTCTTGTTTCTGGATGTTAATATTTAATCCCAGAACATGTGGTCCATTCATGGATTTGATATTCATTTACTATTCTGCCCAAAACAAAAATGAGAGAAACAACTAATGTTCCTAAGTTGATTGCAGAGAATAGTTAGTTTTCTTAGAAATTTGGGTATCTTGAACATTTTCGGGAGCTCTGGATACCCTCACCAAAGACCGGCTCTAGATATCTGTCTTCCTTGACAAGCCTTTTCCCTCTTCCACCTTCCTTGCATCTCTCTTGCCCCTACCCCGTGTTGACATCTCTACATACTCCATGTTGATGGGAGAGTAGCATCAGTTTCCTCTGAGTAAATCAGCATGAGGAGTTTTTATACAGTAAAGCAAAGTATTTACATGGCCAGTCTCCAAATTTGCAGGTGAAGAAACTGAAGCATAGAGAGGGGGAGGCTTTGCTGTTGCTCTGTATGTTTTGCACAGTACTTGTACATTACAATGTATTTAGTAAATTCTTGGGTACTGCCTGGCCACCCTCCCCACCCCCATTCCTTCTTTCTTCACCTGGGAATTGGATTTTACCTTTCTTATTCCCAGGTTTTGCCCTGGGCACTTATTGCTTTAACAGTGTTGCAAATGGAACAGATTTTTCAGGAATACCTATTACTTTAGAAAAGCTTCAATGATAGAGTAAGAGCTCAGATAACTAGGTTTATTTTTCCTTCTCTTGACTTATAGGAAAATAAGCTCCTTTCTCCCCTCCCACTTTAAAAAATTGATTTTAAACAGTAAAGTAAAGAAGAAAAAAATACTTTCCAAGACTGAATAGCCTTGAACCTATCTGTTTACTTCTCACCCTGATGTCTACATATTTTTTAGGGTCCAGTGAAACTGATGGTCCCATAGGAACTGTCTGTTAATATCTGATGAGCTCTCTTATCAGCAGTGACAAATATAATTACATTCACTGTATGGTGCTTATAGGAAAAGAAAGTATACTTTTAATACATTTCAGAAATATCTTCAATAGCAGTTAGAGAAACAATGGCTTTCTTTATAAGTACACTTAGATGGCTAGTCTGTTCTTCCATTGCTTTGGCTAATCAGGTCTGATGCTGTGTGAATCTTCACAGTTTGGAAGCCTCAGGTTTCATTAGGCCTAAAGGTAGAGTAATCTGAGTTTCATTTTGGAGCATTCTTGGTCCCTCTGCTCCTGTAGTTTTACACCTTCATTTTCTATATATTTTTGTATGGCCTGCCTAATACCAGTTTACTTTTACATGGCTTGTCCGCTTGTCTCACATCCTGAAATCCATTTCTATGACTACTCCATTGTTTTTCGTATCTGTGCTTTTAACTTAATCTTTTTTCCCCTGGAAATAAAGAATGGATGTTCTTAGAACCAGGAGCCCTGTATTTAAGGGCCATATAAAACTGTATAGTCATAAAGATACATGCCAAATAGGTGGAGGCATGATCAATGGTAGAATTAGCTAATTCTTGAGCAATACTAAATAGGAAGTATGTACATTTAAATAGAGAACTAAAACATCCTGTGAGATAGGGACATGGCTGTGTTCAGATTGTATGTCTGTGACAATGAAGAGCAAGAACAAAAACCACAAAGATATAAAAATCTTAACCTGTTTAAATGACTGTTTTGACATTGCTTATAAATTGTTTTCTACAGCTTCCACAAAATATCACTTTTTATATCATGTGCTGTTTCAGTCACTTTCTTGAGATTTCCCTGTTACTTACATTGTTAATAGAGTGGGTGGAGAGTATCATGCTTTAGAAAGAATGTTGGATACCTACCTACTCTAGGTCAATAGAAAGTGTTATCTGTTCACAAGGGACTTAAACACCTGTAAAAGGTTCATGTATTTATTTATGTGCACATGCATATAAACAAATGCACACACACACATATGTATGAGACTGCCCTTAAAGCCTACTAAATGGCAAAGAATAGTAATAGTGTACTGGTTGCTAACAGAATGGGTAAATGAATGACCAAACCTTTAACTAGAATTTGTATTATTATACTTCATATTAAGAAAGCTTCAGAGAAAGTAGGTGTTAAGCACCCATCAAGCAGGCATAAGTTAGCCTAAGTTAGGCACCAAGTCAAATAATGTGTGCCTTATAGTCTGAAATACAGCACATTATTTTTACCTTAAGTTTGAAAAGTATCAAAAGTACTTTGTATGATTTGATTTTTTTTTTTTTATTAAAATGTTTTCATTTGGTTGGGTTGTATGTGAAGTTGTGCAGGTATCCCACTCATCATATAGCAAGGCTCGACTTTAGTTTGAGGGCTCACGAAACTGTCTTAGAGGAGGTGATTATGGGATCTCATGATTAGATAGTGGGTCTTTTCGGCTGGAAGTGGTAGGAGGAAATGCAACTGCCTTAAAGAGAAAATAGAGCACTTTGCAGAAGCCAGACTTCTTATTCCGGCTGGAGTTTAGACGTGAGCCTGAAGGGTAGCATGGTGCAATGGAGACCAGAAACTGTGGGACTTTGCATGTGTTGAGAATGTTTATAGGCATGTTGATAGTGTTGAAAAGTTTTAAGTAAGGGGGGGGGAGAGGGAGGGGAACAGGGAGAGTGAGAGGTGTTTGGGGTTGTTTGGGTTTTATAGAGGTCTTTTCATTTCCACAAGAAGGTATTAGGCAGGGAGATTACAGGTGTTTTAACCAGATGATGGCACCAGGGATGTGAAAGTGGACTGACGAACTGTCATTAAGAACTTGAATAGGTTAAGGTAATATGATTACATATGTGATAGTCAGTGAAGCAGAATAAACCACACGCTGGCATGTTCATTTTTGGGTGGGTTAGATAATATAGTGATATCTTAGCCCGTTCAGACTGGTATAACAAAATATTGTAGATTGGAGAACTTACCAAAACCCAGAAGTTCATTTCTTACTTTCAACACATGCAATATTGAATTAATATTGAGGCCAATATTAGTCTCGTAAGGACCATCTCTTGGCTCATGAATTACATATTCTTATGCCATCCTTACATAGTGGTAAGAGCAAGGGAACTCTTTGGGTTCTTTTAAAACATGAAGGAACTACTCCATCTGTGATTATTTCTCTATCTCTCTGACTTCTTTGTCCAATGACCCCTATCCTAAAACTCCTCACCTCAAGGAGTAGGATTTCAACATAAAATTTTTACATGGATATAAGTGTGCAGATCATAGCAAGTGACAACTACAGAAACAGGGAAATCCCGAAGAGAAGCACATCTGGGCTTTAAGGGGAAAACATGGTATGTTTAAATTCCAATATTGAAGTGTCTGTGAGATAAGTAGGTTGAAGTACTCATTTAAAAGTAAAATATGTCTGGGTTTTGGAAGAGAGAAATGGGCTTGAAATACAAATTTGACAATTGTCCGCATGTGATACCTGAAGCCCTTACTTAGATCAACCCAGGAAAATAGAATAATGGAGCCTGACTCAGGATCTCTAGCCCAAGGCACTGTAAAAGACACAGCCCACACAGTGAGTGAGAAATAGAAGGCTATAGCACAGACCTGTGTTGTCATCATTGTTTCTTTCTAGTTTTGCTTTATGTTTTTATGTTGACCTATTTATTGAGGTAGTAGTAGACTTAGATGTAGTTATCAGAAATAATGCATATTGTACCTATGCCTGTCACTGGGTTTTACTCACTGTCGCTTACTTCACATGGCTTACAGTGCCACTGCCAGAGCATGCCACAGTCTAGACAGAGGACGTCCCAGCATCCCAGGGACCCTGTCCTTGCCTGTACTATAGATGCATCCACTTCCCTTCTTCTCCATCCCTAGAAGTTCCTAGAAAACAGTGTCTGTTCATTTCTAAAATTTCAGCATTTTAAAGTTATTTTAGAAATAAAGTTGCCTATTATGTAGGTAGTAGCTTGAGACTGACTTTTGAACTCAACATTATTTTCTGGAGATTCATGCAAATTGTGTGTATCAGTAGGTTTTTTTGCTGACTAGTATTCTTTTTCTGGAAATATCATACTTTATTAATTTCATAAAAACATGAAAAAGGCTAATTTGGATATAAGACTATCATGAATAAAATTATTTCCAACATGCATGTGCATGCGTTTGTCATTACTTACTTAATTAATTTTTGTGAGTTTGTCTGTGTTTCTGTCTCTCCTTATCCATGGATGTCTGCTTCCTCCAGTGTCATCTATTCGGAGAGCTGTCTTTACTCCATTGAATCACTTTTGTATCTTTCTTAAAAATAAGATGAGATGGGCTGGAGAGATGGCTCAGCCGTTGAAAGTTAGGTTCACAGACATAAATAAGATGAGAATATTGGTGTGACTTTAATTTTGGGTTTTCTAGTATTTCATTGTTCTAGATGTTTCTGATCATGTCTTAAAATCATGAAGGTTGATTTTTCCTTTATTATTATTTTTAATTGTTTTTAGCTACTAGTTTTTTTGGCTTTTGTTTAAAATGTGAAAATTTTACCGAGATATTTTTTGGAACTATTTTAAATTTATGTATCAATTTGAAGACTGTCTTAGTATGTGTTGCTTGGACATTTAAAAAATAGTGAATATTTGCTGCTGTTGGGTTAAGTGAGTAGTCTATAAAGGTTAAGGAAGTGCTGTTGATTGATGGGATCATTGAATTATTGTATATGTTGGTTTTCTGCCTTATTGTTCTGCTAATTACTAAGATAAGAGTGTTGCTGTTTTTCACTGTTGTGTGTTGCCTGTAAATTCTTTTGGTTCTATACATTCTTTCTTATATCACACATGATTATGGTTGGCATATTTATGGTGATATGATCCTTTTGTCATGTATAATGCCCTCTGTTTCTAATAATTGTCTTTGCTGTGAAATGTATGTTATCTAATTAATATAGTGATCTTATTATGTTTTGAGCAGCCTTTGTATAACCCACTATTTTTAATTTACCTGTCACTATATTTTTGAAATGTTTCTAATAAATCATATAGTTACACTGTATATTTAATGTCTACTGATTTGATTATTATATTTGCTTCTCCTTTGTGTTTATTTTATAATTTGTAATATCATAAGTTTTATTTTATTATATGCATATTTTGCCTGCATGTATATCTATGTGCCATATTCATGCAGTGTCTGTTGAGGCAAAAAGAAGGCTTTGAATCTTCTGGGACTGGAGCTTCAGTTGTGAGCCATCATATAGGTACTGGGAACTGAACCCTGGTCTTCTGAAAGAACAGCCAGTGCTTGCTTTTTTTTTTTTTTTTTTTTTTTTTTTTTTTTTTTTTTTTTTTTTGTTGTTGTTGTTGTTGTTGTTGTTGTTTTTGTTTTTCTTCGAGACAGGGTTTCTCTGTGTAGCTCTGGCTGTCCTGGAACTCACTCTGTAGACCAGGATGGCCTCGAACTCAGAAATCCACCTGCCTCTGCCTCCCAAGTGCTGGGATTAAAGGCGTGCGCCACCACCACCCGGCCAGCCAGTGCTCTTAACCGCTGTTCTAGCTCTAAGGGCCATGTAATATTATTTTAAATGCCTTTATATATACATTTAGAAACACATTACACAGTCAGGATTTTATCATAATTTGTAGAACTCCAAAGAAGAAGGAAGGCTTATTATTTTAATCTACATTTCAAGTCTTTTCTTCTTTATATTTCAGGGTTCTTTCCTTGTTTTCTGTCTGTTTATTGAATTTTTGCAGCTACCCATTTAGGGTAGGTCTGCTGCTAACATTTTGCTGAATTCCTTTTTGTCTGAGGCTGCCATTGTCTTGTCAGTCCAAAGGATATTTTTGCTGGGTATAGGATACTAGGTTTGTCTTTTTTTCCCTTTTAATACTAAAAAATGGACTTCTGTCCTGTGCGAGTTTTGATGAGAAAGCTGTTGTACTTTGAGCTATTATTTCTGTATAGATTGACTTTGCTTTTCTGATGTTTACAGTATTTGAGAGGAAAGAGCAATGATTGATTTTCAGAAGTTTGACTTTGAGTCAGTGCCTGTGTGTAGAAAGGGGTGGGGTGTAGTCAAACTTGGAAATTTTTCAGTCATTATTTTATGGTCCTTCTTAATTCTTCCTACCTTTCTGGATTTTCGATAAATTCATTATTATTTCACAGTTCCCTTGAAGCTTTGTGTAGTTTTAAAAAAATGTACTTTCTTTTTTGTTTAGATTGGTTAATTTTTGTTCTATTATTTTTTTTCCTGACTTCTGTATTCAGGTGCTAAACTCATTTATTAAGTTAATTTACTGTGATTTTCAGGTCCAGAACTTTATTTTTTGTTCTGTTTTTATATTTTGTTTCTTTGCTGAGATACTATTATTATTCATTTTTTCCTGCCAACTTCATAGTTAGTACTCACAGACAGGACACACACACACACATCTATCTATCTATCTATCTATCTATCTATCTATCTATCTATCTATAATTTAAGTGGAGTTTTTGTTTTGGTATAGATGACTTGGTTGAAACCTGGATACCTTGATGCAGTGCTGTGCTTCTCACTGAAGTATCATCCCTCTTGTAATTCTAACACTGATCTAGCTGTTGGAAGAGTTGGTACCATATCATTACTGCACCCTCATCTATCCTTCATTGACATCTGATGAGGACAGGGACCTTGGTTACCACTGGGCAAGGGAGGAATTCCTGCCCTCTACTAGGCTTCCACTGGTTACATCCTAGCTGGAAAGGATAGAGGGGCTTCACCTTTGCTCTCTGTTGGCTTCCATTGCTGCAGTGGACTAGGGTGGGAAGTGGGCAGTTACCTCATTACTACTAAGCAGTGGTCAAAGTTTTAGCTGTCCAATAGTCTTCCTGTGGCTTGTTACAAACACTGCTGAGTAGGTGGCTAGAAGTTCTGTGTCCTTTAATGACCTATCCCGACTATACTTATGAGTAGTGGGGGGTTCAAATCCCCAGTTCTAACCTGTCCTCCTCTGCACTGCCTCAGTCTGTGGGTTGTAGCTCATCTTTATAGTCAGTCAAGGGCAGAAGTCTGGGTGTTCTTTACTCGGATTTTTCTGGCAATAGTAAATGTGGGGCCACAGACTTCTTCTTTTTCTGTGAGATGTTTGGCTTTTCTAGAACAATTATTATTTATTCTTCTTGGTTGCTATGCCACCCTTTCTCCATCTTTTGACTAGGAAAAGCTAGTTTTGCTGGGACCTTGGGCCTTTGCTCTGTTGGTATTTCCGGATGGTCAGCTCTTTTAGTTTCAAGACTAGAATATATGACATAAACGGAAAAAGAAAGCCAGAGAATTTTTCAGTGTGTTTCTTGGGTCCAGAAAGCTGTATCAGGTTTGCCTCCTAGAATCTTGAGAGAGAGAGAGAGAGAGAGAGAGAGAGAGAGAGAGAGAGAGAGAGAGAGTGAGTTAGAGAGAGAGAGTTAGAGAGAGAGAGTTAGAGAGAGAGTTGATAATGAGAATAAATCACTATGTAGCTCAGATCTATACTATCCTTAAACACTGAATTTGTTCTCAGCCTTCTAGGTATTTGCCTAACATTTTTTTATTGTATTTAGTGAAAAAAAAAATAGGTACACACATATTTCCGAATCATTCTGGTTGTGGAATTCCCTCACCTCCTTTTCAGTATAGCGAAGAAAATAAAATCACTCTATAGGCAGATTATAGAGAACATAGCTTAGAATTCCAGGTGGAATTATTAACATTGCAGTGGATCTTTGAAAGACAGAAAGAGTCTCCTCTCAATCAATTTAGATATCTTTCTGCTGAAGGCCTAAGTTGCTGCCTGATGATAGGCAGTGAGTGACGGGGTGTTCTTTGATTTTTCTCTCAATGTGCTATTTTGGTCTTGGTTTTGTACATACAGTAGAAAAAGAAATATATTGGGTAGGATTACACCTTTGTAAGTCATTTCAGCACCAGAACAGTTCACTCAATTCCACTATCCCTGAGGTCAATGGGCCAAATGCATTCTGGTCAGCCAACTGAAGCAGTGCACTTCTTATAAATGCTTTCATTTTTAAATATTCCAGAAATTTAGTTTTCTGTTTTTTTTTTTTTAAACTTTGGGCTTTGAAAACTTTTTGTAATTTAAGTTAGTTGTAAGTAAAGTTGACTCTGTAGCTCCATGAACCTAAAAATGTCTAGATGTCATATGAAATTAATATAATAAATATCAACATTAAAGAAGTTAGTTAACCTCATCCAGATTATGTCACACTTCATTGTAGTCACTTTATCCTACAACCCTCACCCTCAGTAACAATTGTCTAGTCTTCATGACTATGAGTGGTTTATGTCATATGAACTGAACTATATGGTATGTAAACTCTTACAACTGCCTTCTTTGACTTCATATAGTATGTGAGATTTATCCAAGTTTTTGCATATATCTGGAGTCTAATTTTTGTATGTGTGCTGAGCAGTATACCACTTACACACATTTACATGTGCACATACATGCACATATACACAAAGAACACAGACACACATGATTTAGACACAGGTTTAATCAATTATCTGTTGACTCATCAAGTTGTTTTCAATTTTTGGTAATTCTAAGGAAAACCACTATAAACACATATATAGGTATTTCTGTGGCATGGGTTTTAGTTTATCCAAGTTTATATGTAAGCATGGCCTCCTATGGTTATTAGGAAGTAGCCATACTTTTGCAGAGCTGCTGTACCATTTTATACTTAAGTTCTTTCTGCTGATCCAATCTATCCTTTTCTAGAATATTAGTCCTTCCTTACTGAAACAGTCTTACATTTTATGTGTTTAAGTGTTTTGTCTGCATGTACGTGCACCACATTTGTCTGGTGCCCATGGAAATCAGAAGAAGGTGAGTTATGGATGGTTGGGAACTGCTGTGTGGTGCTCGGAACCACAACTAGATCCCCTACAACAGCTCAGCTCCAAGTGTAACTGTAGGCTCATCTTGCCAGCTCTTTTAGGTCTTCCTTAGAAACCTTTGTCAGACAATTACAATATCTATAATTTCTGATTAGTATCAGATGGTTGGTTTGCTGTGCAACGCCAGATTTTTCTAGTTTCTTTTTAATTTATGTTGATTAATTTTGGATTTTATTTTAGACATATTTGTTACTGTATCACATAGACAATGGACTCATTTTTATACTCTCTGTGAAATAATGAGAATTTCCTTTTAGTAGAGAGTTGGCTCGGTTAAGTTGAGGACTCAGCCTTGTGTAGCTACCCCCATGTTAGTTCACATATCAGAGCTTTTTCAGTGTGCTTGGATTTTGCCTACTTCATTGTCACATTCAGTAGCTGCTTTGAAAATAGGGTGATTTGTTCTATAGTTCATTTCTCAGTGCTTTTATATGGCACATAGAGTCAGAGAGCGCTTCCGTGGTTAAGATCAAGACTTTATAAGGAACTTGAAAGAACCACTGAGCCCCTTTCTTGCTGCCCTCTACCCAGAACCTTGTTTCTGTTGTTCTGGTTAGAAAGCTGACTTTACTTACCATGCATTGCTATGCAGTCCTCATGACTGTACCTGTCTGGGGTAAGCAGTACAAAGGTTAAAAGAACAAAGCAACAGGGGCTTGTCTCCCCCAGATTTTGTGTTCCTTTCCTGTGGCCTCTGATTTTGTTGTTTCCTCCTGCCACCACAGAAAGACCTAAGCCCCAGCATAGGAGAGATTTGAGGAAATGGTACTTCAACGTTTATTCTTTTCCCGTTTTCCAGCTAGTGTCTTAGCTGCTATGTACAATCTATTACGTTTTATAACTATTTGACCTTGAGGAAATCCCTTAACTTACCTTTACTTCTTCATCTGCAACTGGGTCTATGGAACCTGCAATTGTAGAGTTCAATGGCTGACACAGAATCTAGAATAGCTTCCGGCTTCTGTGAGTGCTTTTTATTACCACGGAGAACAGAGCATTTAGGTGTTCCTCAGACAGGTTATGGGAAAGTGGGATTGTTTTTTGTTTGTTTGTTTGTGAATAGTTTTTGGTCATATTAAATGCTTGGGACATAGACATGATTATTGGTAAAATAAGTTTAAATATTTAATCAATATTTTTCCTCTCAAGCACTTAAAATTTCTAAAGCTGGGGAGCATTGACATATTTTAAAATTTAAGACACCTGTTAAGGCGGCAGGTGAAAGTTCAGTAAGCATTCAAAAGAAAGGTTATGTCCCATAACTGCTAGGAGGATGCGATGTTCTTGTTCCTCTATTTTACTATTTTCAGGGCTGCTTTGTCTCTAAATTATAAGTCAAACTCCTATAATATATATCTAATATATCATACAGAGAGTTTAGTGCTATTTTGTTTTCAAGTATCCACTGGGGACATAGTTGCATAGATTCAGGGTGGGGGCACTAAAATTATACACTTTAATGAACATATATTATTTTACAATTTGTGTGAGTCAGTCACAGAGTGATTTGGTTTTTATGGGGTTAGGGTCAAGATGTCAGTTTTCACATTGAAATCTTGAGTGGGGCTGGAGGATTATTTTATGGTCACTTACTTATGTGTCCGCTTCCTAGGGGCCTATGTCAGTCAGTTTTCTGTCACTGGAATGAATACCCAAGATAACAAACTTGTAAAAAGGAAAGCTTTATTTTGGTTTATGGTCTCAGAGTTTTCATGCAATAATTGATGGGCCCTGTTGCTTTGGTCCTGAGATAGTACACTTTGGCAGGATTCTGTGATAGAGCAGAACCACTCGTCATTTGGCACTGGAATGTAAAAAAAGGACAAGACCAGAGCCTTTCAGAGAGTGGCTACAAAACCTGAAATGTCCTCTTGTGTACCACCTCTTAGAAAGAATTCTACCAACTTCTAGCAGAACCAGACTGAGGACTAAATCATTAGCACGAACCTTCTGAGGTATTCCAGATCCAAACTATAGTGCATCGCTATGCAGTGATACCAGTATGGCTTATTTGAATAATTCATTTGGTTATTTAGGAAATACTGAATAACAGAAATATATGATTTGTTTTTATTTGTTGTAAAAAACTCACAATTTTCTTATTTAATGTCTTGATTTATTCTTAGTATCTAGAGTTTTTCCTTTTTAATTAAGTACCTATCTTAATATTGAGTATTTTTAATGAAATATTTTTTCTCAGTGATAACAAATATTATAGCGTTGGAAATGCCAATCACTTTAGTGCATCTGGAGTTTGACTATTTTCTGCTTGTTTATTAGCAAAGTTAACCAATATGTTTTTCTTTTCACATAGGAACAAAAACTAGTTCATAAAGAAATGGACTCAATGCACTCAGCGTGCATTCAGCAGACTGTCATGATACATTACACACACACATGATACATTACACACACACACACAGCCACTGGAGGGCTCTATAGTTTAAAAATTACACTAAAAATGCACACCTTTAACTAGACTAGAAAGATATAATGTATTCTATATTTTTGAATAAAGTTGATAGTGGGTAAAGGTACTGAATCAGTTGACTATAAATGAAAATTAAATGCACATACAGATCATGTATATTTTACAAGTGTTTTTTTTGTTTTATTGGAATGAAAATAGACATATTACCTAATTTCTTTATGTTTTAAGTCTGATGCCAAAATATAGAACTGATCTGTTATAACTTTTTAGTAAACAAGGGAGTTAGCAGGTAAAGTTGTTATTTCTCATCTGTGTTGTTATGTATCTTATACAAATTTTATGAATAACTTCCTTCTTAGGGTTCCTTGAGGTGATTCTTTTCACCTAGTTTAATGAACTCTAGCAATCTCAGTGGCACAATAATATAACTAATAAAACAGTAGGAAACATTTTAATATTTAACTAAAATCAAGAGTGAGATGTTGCATTTACCAATGTTTAACCAGTTCTCTTAGCTACTATGGAAACTGGGTGAAGTACGAGAATCCTAAATTCAAAGCCAGCTACAAAAGTAGCATCTACTGATTTTCTTATTGTGTCCTGGCGAGATAGTTCAGCAGGTGAAGGTGCTTGTTGCCAAGCCCAAGGACCTGAGTTCCATCCCTAGTACTGGAAACAAAAGAGAAAAACTCTCGCCCAACTGTCCTCACCTCCACACACATGCTGTCCTCCTCCCCACAGATGAGTGCATAAATAAGTAAAAAGGACTTAAGTGCTACCACCATTTATTTGGTCTAGATATATAGTTTATGCTGGCTGTTTTGATCTGAAAGCTGGCATTCAGAACACCTCTGTTACTCAAGCAGAGTGGAAACTGACAAGGATGAAGAGTTAGAGTTAACTCAGAGTGTTGGTGCCTGAAAGCAGCGTATCTCTGCCGTATAGGAAAGTTCTATGCCAAAACTGTGCTGCTCCTCAAAAACAGTATTTTTACTTCCTTGATCTTCCCAACTTGAAGGAAGTGTTTTGATTTTTTTTCATAATTGTGAAATGTTTACTTTTTAAATGGTTAACTGAGCTCTGGAAGCCTACAATTTCTAGAGCAGCTAAGCGTGTATCATTAATTTTTTTCCCCTGCTCAGATTTGGGATTTTGCTGTTTCAGGGTTTTTGCTGAGGATCCTCTGTTTTGAGTAGCTTAGTCCTTTAGCACTTTCGTGTTCACCAATGGAAACCGAGTGCAAATCAATTGTTAATGAGGAGGAAACACAGATGAAATCTAGAAACAGCAGAAGAACCTGTATATTTGATCAGTGAAAACCACACTAGATATGTGAATATGAATATATAAGCACTTGCTTTCTCTATAGTCAATAGTAAAGCATTGATACACCCCTCTCCCCCCAAAAATATGTATCACTGTAGCTAGCAGTCCTTTGTTAGTACTGAGTGTGTATCACTCTGGGCGGTGTTGTAGAATAATTGTGTGTTTGTTTTTTAAAGCCACTGCTCAATAGACTGGACAGCATCAGAGCTATTTTTTTACTTTTCATTTACAATGCTCATTAATACATTAGACAGTAATCTGTCATTTGGGGCATAGGATGCTTAGTTATCTTTACTGTGGAATTATAATTGAAAGAAAATATTCCCTGTGAAAAATATCTCTCAGGAGGACAATTATAAAGCATGTTAATCCTACCAGGATATTAACCTCATGATCTTCAGTTCTGGGGTGCACTCTTTATGTTGCACGGGAAACTAAAAATACTCAGGAAGGTAAATTCAAGAGATAATGAAATGGAAATGTGGACCAGTGTCTGTAAGGTACAAATTAGAAAATAAATCCTTCATCAAATGTAAATGACAAACCTTTTGCTGTATTATAATTAGTTTCTTGTTCTTTGGGGACATTAATAAAATACTAGTTTAAAAAATACGAAAGCCTCTTATGCACATAGAGAAAGAAGCCTGTGTGAATGATTTATCCATTTAATTTGTACTCCAGAGATGTTTTCCTCTTATTTGTATAACTGATAAGCATAGCTGTATCAATTGGTGGCTCTGTGTTCTTAATATATAAAAGGGTGAGGAGGAGGGAGGCTTATATTAGTTACTGTAATAATTTTTCATTTATTAATTGTTATATATTTGTATGAATGTATATATGTGAACCATGCACATATCTAGAGATTGGAAGAGGGAATAGGTTCCCTGAAACTAGCGTTCCGGATAGTGAATCACATGTGAGTGCAGGGAACTGAACATGGGTCCTCTTAACTGCTAAGCCATCTCTCTAGCCTCCTATATAATACTCTTTGGTAAAGTCTATTGTCCATAAACCTTGGTTTCCAAAGGCAAGTTTAATGAAAATAGTTAATAGTACTATTATTTGAATTTCTTGTGTTAATAATCTTGTCTTTGTTGTAACAATGAACATAAACCTATGATGACCTAATTATATTATAATGAAGTCTTATATATTAAAAGTTCTATTCTGTTGAGACTGGCATATGGTCACTCCCCAGTTCCCTCAACAGTTTGACTAATACTAATATTAATTGTGATATAAAGTATAAATAGCCCACATCTTCTTTTGATATGTTTCTGTACTGAGAGTAGAAAGGGTCTATAGGCGTTGTGGCTCTTAGGCATAAAGGGTTACAGGTATTAAGGACTCTAGTTGTTTTGCTTTGATTTTTGAATACTATATGATTTTGAAATCTATCTTAGCATGTAAGGCCCCAGTTCCCTATGAGAATTCTCATATAATAATAGCTTATTATAGTTCTGGTTAAAGTATCTTCACTGATAGATATCCACTTTACTTTTGGACAGGCTTGAGAGTTATTAAGTCCTAATATTGAACACTCCAAACTGCCTGCTAGAAACATGTGTTAAAGTAAGTTTAGTGTTAAGCTCTGAAATCACTATACAAAGTTATGCATAGTATGTATAGTGATTTCAAATTATGATGCTATTCTCTTATGAGAGTCCAAAGAGATATATAAACAGCACTTTCAAATCTTATGCTCCCAGTGCTTTCCCTTACTCTTCCGTGATCTGGAGGCATTTTGCATTCATTTCCTTGTCTGACATCTCTAGCACTGGTTAGAGTGGGCTTTTGTGTCTTCTTCCTGGACAGTTATTTTCGATACATCTGGCTATTTGGAAGGACTGTACAAAGCTGATTGATTTGCATGTTGTCATTTTACATTTTGTTTCAGTAAGGAAGGCATCCCCACTCTCTACCTGTGGATGTTTATTCATTACACTTGGCACTACTAACCTTTAAGATTGTGTGTGTTAACTTGCAGTGTTATAGACAGAGATAAAATATCAATGCTTAATTATAAATGATCAGATTTACTTATATTCTGCCTACCCACAGTTGAAGATTTTTAATTCAGATGAAATCTCTATTAGTCTGCTTTGAATTTTCATTCTAGAATTTCAAAAGAGAAACCTAGAGTTTTTCTGTTAACAACATTCATCGTTTTCACTGCTGCCATAACATGCATCATGCTCAGTTTTATGTAAAATTAGCACCAGTACAAAAATTTTAGCTGTCACATCAGGGTGGTTGTTTTAGATGGAAGGAGGTTAATGGGAGTGGAGTGTGAGATAAATAAAACCTAATTAGTTAATTAAAATACTTATTTTGTTAGCAATAGTATCGAATTGTGCTACAGATTTAACTCTAAAAAGCAGGCTTGAATTTTAAGGTTGTTGAAGTCTGTTTTGCACTTAGTGTACTTAAGTGTACTTAGAAGATTCTCAAGTTGTTATGTGACACTGACTTTTATTGCAGTCTGTGAATTAGATATCAGAATTGTGATCCAACATGTCCTCATTCACTCCAAAGTATAATAATTAAAGTTTGGTTATAGCTATATCTTACAACAACAAGTTTTAGCAGTATCAGAGCACTAGGAAAGCCTTGTTGATGTAGCCAAGACTGAAAAATGTATCCAGGGCCTGAATTTACATTTTTTTTGGTACTCAGTGTTTTGGTTTCTTATTTGTTTTTGTTCATTCCTCCTAATGTCAAACTAAGAAAGGAATACTTTGTTGTTGCTTTTCATTATAGGGAGCTTGGATTCTGTGTCTCCCTAGATTCTGTGGTTTCAAGTTTAGTATTTTATTTATGTGTAGATACTCATATTAGATCACATCACATATATTGTATTCAGTATATATGAGAGGGGCCTGAGTTATATAAGACAATAAAAAGAGTACTCAAAATATTAACAATTATGTAAGTATATGTATATATTACAATAACCAGCTCTTTGATTCTTTGTGACTATTTATATTAAAAAGTAACTCAAGCACTGTAATTGCCTTCCAAACTATAGAGATTCCATTTAGAAGTATATTCAGACTTGAATCTGATGCTAAAGACTGGTGATTCCAACTACTGGTGAGGTCAAGATAGGAAGATCAAAAGCTCCAGTTTAGCCTGGGTTACTGAAACAGTTCAAGGACAACCTATACGGCTTATAAAACGCTGGCTTAAAAAGTAAAGTGTTCGCCTCATATACACAAGTCCTAAGTTCAAACCCACATATCAAAACAATAAGTTAGAAACAGATAAAGTTGGTTCAGAATAGTTGTTAGTAATTGGGTTAGTCTTTGACAGTTTCACACATGTATAATGCATTCTGGTTACTTTCTAACTACACCTTTTTTGTCTCCTTCCCACTTTTGCCAACCCCTGGCTATTGTTCGTTTTCCAGATTCCTGACTTTTGGTTTTGCTTTGTGACCTATTTAGTTTAAGCACAATCATATTCAGAATAGTTTTGATGTGAATTTATTTTACTTTAAGCCTTCAAAAATTGTTTTTCTTTTTTTATTAATATTTATTAATATTAATATTTTATTAATATTTTATTGGATATTACATTACATTTAAGATTTTATCCTCCTACCCCATTTCCCCCACACCCAGGAACTCCCTATCCTATCCCCCCTCCTCCTGCTTCTATAAGGATGTGCCCCCACCTACCCCTCACTCCTACCTTCCCACCCTCGAATTCCCCCCTAACTCGGTGTCCAGCCTTCATAGGACCAAGGATCTCCTCTCACATCCAAGCCTGACAAGGCCATCCTCACCTACATATACAGCTGGAGTCATGGGTCCCTCCCTATATGCTCCCAGGCTGGTAGGTTAGACCCTGGGGAGCTCTGCTTGGTTGGTATTGTTGCTCTACTCATGGGGCCACAAACCCTTTCAGCTCCTTCAGTCTTCTCTCTCACTCCTCCATTGGGAACCCCTTGTTCAGATCAATGATTAGCTGTGAGCATCTACCTCTGAATATGTCAGACTCTGGCAGACCTCTAAGGAGACAGCTATATCAGGCTCTTGTCAGCATGCACTTCCTGGCATCCACAACAGCATCTACCTTTGATGACTGTACATGGGATGGATACCCAGGTGGAATGGTCTCCAGACGGCCCCTCCTTCAGTTTCTGTCCCACACTTTGTCTCCATATTTGCTCCCTTGAGTATTTTGTTACTCCTTCTAAGTAGCACCTAGGCATGCACACTTGGTCTTCCTTCTTCATGAGCTTCATGTGGTCTGTGAGTTGAATCTTGGCTATTTCAAGCTTTTGGGCTAACATCCACTTATCAGTGAGTAAATACCATGTGTGTTCTTTTGTGATTGGGTTAACTCACTCAGGATGATATTTTTTAGTTCCATCCATTTACCTAAGAATTTCTCGAATTCCTTATTTTTAATAGCTGAGTAATACTTCATTGTGTAAATGTACCACATTTTTTTTTTTTTTGTATCCATTCCTCTGTTGAAGGACATCTGGGTTCATTCCAGCTTCTGGCTATTATAAATAAGGCTGCTGTGAACATAGTGGAGCATATGTCCTTGTTATATGTTGGAGCATCTTTTGGGTGGTATAGCTGGATCCTCAGCTATGTCCAATTTTCTGAGGAACTGCCAGACTGATTTCCAGAGTGATTGCACTAGCTTGCAATCCCACCAACAGTGGAGGAGTGTTCCTCTTTCTCCACATCCTCGCCAGCATCTGCTACCACCTGAGTTTTTGATCCTAGCCATTCTGACTGATGTGAGGTGGAATCTCAGGGTTGTTTTGATTTGCATTTCCCTGATGACTAAGGATGTTGAGCATTTCTTAAGGTGCTTCTTGGCCATTCGAGTTTCTTCAGTTGAGAATTCCTTGTTTAGCTCTGTACCCTCATTTTTTTAATAGGGTTATTTGGTTGTCTAGAGTCTAATTTCTTGAGTTCTTTGTATATTTTGGATATTAGCCCTCCATCAGATGTAGGATTGTAAAAATCTTTTCCCAATCTGTTGGTTGCTGTTTTGACCTATTGACAGTGTCCTTTGCCTTATAGAAGCTTTGCAATTTTATGAGGTCCCATTTGTCAATTCGTGATCTTAGACATAAGCCATTAGTGTTCTGTTCAGGAACTTTCCCCCTGTGTCTAGGTTTTCAAGGGTCTTCCCCACCTTCTCTTCTATTAGTTTCAGTGTATCTGGTTTTATGTGAAGGTCCTTTATCCACTTGGACTTGAGCTTTGTACAAGGGGATAAGAATGAATTGATTTGCATTCTTCTACATGCTGACCTCCAGTTGAACCAGCACCACTTGTTGAAAAATGCTGTCCTTTTTCCACTGGATGGTTTTAGCTCCTTTGTCAAAGATCAAGTGATCATAGGTGTGTGGGTTCATTTCTAGATCTTCAATTCTATTCCATTGATCTTTTTGTTTCTCTGTATCTGATGATTTTTTTTTTTATTTCCTCAGTTTCTGTTGTTATGTCTCCCTTTTCAGTTCTGAGTTTATTAATTTGGATAGTGTCTCTTTGCCGTTTGGATAGTCTGGCTAAGGGTTTATCTATCTTGTTGATTTTCTCAAAGAACCAGCTCCTGGTTTTGTCGACATTTTGTATAGTTCTTTCTGTTTCTACTTGGTTGATTTCAGCCCTGAGTTTGATTATTTTCTGCCGTCTACTCCTCTTCGATATATTTGCTTCTTTTTGTTCTAAAGCTTTCAGGTGTGCTGTCAAGTTGTTAGTGTATGCTCTCTCCAGTTTCTTTTTGTAGGCAGTTAGAGCTATGAGTTTTCCTCTTAGTACTGCTTTCATAGGGTCCCTCAGGTTTTGATAAGATGTGTCCCTATTTTCATTAAATTCTAAGAAGTCTTTAATTTATTTTTTCTTTGACCAAGTCATCATTGAGTAGAGCATTGTTCAGTTTCCACGTGTATGTGGGCTTTCCGTTGTTTTTGCCATTATTAAAGACCAGCCTTAGTCCATGGTGATCTGATTAGGTGCAAGGGATTATTTCAATCTTTTTGTATCTGTTGAGGCCTGTTTTGTGACCAATTATATGGTCTATTTTGGAGAAGGTTCCATGAGGTGCTGAGAAAAAGGTATATTCTTTTGTTTTAGGATGAAATGTTCTATAGATATCAGTTAAATCCATTTGGTTCATAACTTCTGTTAGTTTGATTTTGTCTCTGTTTAGTTTCTGTTTCCATGATCTGTCCATTGCTGAGAGTGGGGTGTTGAAATCTCCACTACTATTGTGTGAGGTGTGATGTGTGCTTTGAGCTTTAGTAAAATTTCTTTTGTCTATGTGGGTGCCTTTGCATTTGGGGCATAGATGATAAGAATTGAGAGTTCATCTTGGTAGATTTTTTCTTTGATAAGTATGAAGTGTCCTTCTTTTGGTTGAAAGTCAATTTTATTTGATATTAGTATTGCTATTCCAGCTTGTTTCTTGGAACCATTTGCTTGGAATATTGTTTTCCATCCTTTTACTCTGAGCTAGTGTCTGTCTTTTTCACTGAGGTGCATTTCCTGTATGCAGCAAAATTCTGGGTCCTGTTTATGTATCCAGTCTAATAGTCTGTCTTTTTATTTGATAATTGAGTCCATTGATGTTAAGAGATATTAAGGAAAAATGATTGTTGCTTCCTGTTACTTTTGTTATTAGAGGTGGAATTATGTTTGTGTAACTGTCTCCTTTTAGGGTTGTTGGAAGATTACTCTTTTGCTTTTTCTAGGTTGTGGTTTCCCTCCTTGTGTTGGGGTCAATTATCCTTTGAAGTGCTGGATTTGTGGGAAGATATTGTGTAAATTTGGCTTTCTCATGAAATATCTTGGTTTCTCCATCAATAGTGATTGAGAGTTTTGCTGGGTATCGTAGTCTGGGCTGACATTTGTGTTCTCTTAGGGTCTGTATGGTATCAGTCCAGGATCTTCTGGCTTTTATAGTAGTATTTTTGTTTGTTTGTTTGTTTGTTTGTTTTGTACATTTGATGTTTTGATTATTATGTGACAGGGGGTCTTTCTTTTCTGGTCTAGTCTATTTGGAGTTCTGTAGGCTTCTTGTATATTCATAGACATCTCTTTCTTTAGTTAGAGAAGTTTTCCTCTATAATTTTGTTGAAGATATTTACTGGCCTTTTAAATTGGGAATCTTCAGCTTTATTTACTATTATCCTTAGATTTGGCCTTCTCATTGTGTCCTGGATTTCATGTATGTTTTTGGTTAGGAGCTTTTTGCATTTTGCATTTTCTTTGACAGTTGTGTCAATGTTTTCCATGGTATCTTCTGCACATGAGATTCTCTCTTCTATCTCTTGTATTCTGTTGGTGATGCTTGTGTCTATGACTCCTGATCTCTTTCCTAGGTTTTCTATTTCCAGGGTAGTCTCCCTTTGTGATTTCTTTATTGTTTCTACTTCCATTTTTAGATCCTGGACGGTTTTGTTTAATTCCTTCACCTGTTTTGTTGTCTTTTCTTGTAATTCTTTAAGGGATATTTGTATTTCCTCTTTAAGGGCTTCTACCTGTTTACCTGTGTTCTCCTGTACTTCTTTAAGGGAGTTATTTATGTCCTTCTTAAAGTCCTCTATCATCATCATGAGAAGTGATTTTAATTCTGAATCCTGCTTTTCTGGTGTGATGCGGTGTTCGGGGCTTGCTGTGGTGGGAGAACTGGGTTCTGATGATGGCAAGTAACTTTGGTTTCTGTTGCTTATGTTCTTGAGCTTGCCTTTCGCCATCTGTTTAGCTCTAGTGTTACCTGCACTCACTGTCTCTGACTGGAACCTGCCTTTTTAGTTATCTTGCTTGTGTCAGAACTCCTCAGGGTCTAGATGTCTCTGTAATCCTGTGTTCCTGAGCTCCAGCTGCTCTGCATACAGTGGCTCCTCTAGGATGTCTCAGGTTATGGTGTCTCCACGGTAGCAGACCAGCTAGTTGTCCTCTGCTGTGGGTACCTTGTCTCCTCTAAGATGTCTCAGGATATGATGTCTTCATGGAAGCAGACCAACTAGGTGTCTGCCCCAGCCACAAGGACCAAGCAAGGGGTGGAAGGGGAGTTGTATTCCGCAGGGTATTGGTTTGGGTGCCTGGTGGGTCCTGAGCGCCCCCTTCTCCCAGTTGTAGCTCTGGGGCATAGGGTAGTAGGAGATTGTTCTTACCCGTTGCTCTGAGTGCAGTGGCTCCTCTAGGACGTCTCAGCATGTGGTGTCTTCATGGGAGCAGACCAGCTAGGTCCAAAAAATTGTTTTTCAAGAGGTATGTATGGTAGCATAGAGGCAAACTACTTTATTCTCATCTAATGTGTGTTTTTGTTCTTCCTCGTCATCTCTTTTTCTTCTAAATACAAGAAAAACTGGAGAATAAATTGTGTGACACTCTCCAATTAAGTATGTTACCTACATAGCAAATTGCAATTTGAAATGTTCTGAGTGATGACACTTTTCAGAAATCAAATCAACATTTACCCATTTCTCAGTGTTTTCATCAAAACTTGAATATTCTTTTTACAGGTAACATCATTGAAGAAACTGCTATACCATAGGCAGAGATTTAAAATCCTAACATCTTGCCTTACTGAATATCATGGTCTTCTAAAATTTTTAAATAAATTTGTTGAAATTAGGATTTGAAATAGAGTAAAACAAATCAGTACCTTTGTCCCTTTTCAGAGGTTATGTAGGTAGTCCAATACTTTGTGTTCTTTTTCTTTTATTTGAGCAGGACTTCAGACCACTTTTCTACTTTATGTTCCTGTAATCATACAACCTAGTGTATATGTTATTTGCAGGCTGGAGGCATGAGAAAAGTTTTGTACCCATTCCTCACTCATAGATGGAATAAACTGAATGTGTAAGCCTGGGTGATATTTCCATCCTCGGATCTTAGATAGAAGTAGGTCAGTCCCTCTTAATGTAATGGACTCTTGCCCCCAAAAGAAATGCACTTTAAGGATATAGGAAGTATTTTTAAAAAAATCAAAGTGCTTTTTGCTTAAGAAATGGAGTAAAGTGTAATATGCAGGCAAACATAGAAGTCTGCTGATTTTGGCTCCAGGAACATGGGATGGTTTGAATGAGAATGGCCCTTTTAGGCTCCAATGTTTGAGTCCTTAGTCCTCAGGTACTGGAACTATTTGGAAAGATTAGGTGTGGCCTTGTTGGAGGAGGTGTGTCACTTGGGTAGTGGGATGGACTTTGAGGTTTCCAAGCCAAGCCTTTCCTCCTTCCCACCCCCACCCCTGTCTTTGGATTAAGATGTAAATCTCTCTGATACTGCTCCAGTGCCATTCCTGTTTAATGATCATGGATTTAGCCATCTAAAATTGTTAGCAAGTCTCCAGTTAAATGCTTTCCTTTATAAAAGTTGCCTTAGTCTATGTGTCTTAACAATTAAATGGTAACTAAAAACAGGCAGCCTTCATAGAGCATACACTTTTATAGACAGCTATTCTCCTATTTAGAAAAGGCAACTATAGTGAATTTCATTTTTAACTAACTTGTGATATTGTCTGATATTATAAGAAACTAAATGTTTAAGATATATGTTAGCAACATCAAGAATGTCTCTAGGGCTGCCTTTCCCTATTTACCGTTAGTCCCTGGAATTTTATATCACTTAATTCTGTTGATCATTACATTAGATTTGGAACAAGGGGTAAGCTTGTGTAAATATCTGTTAAGTACTATTTATATTATTTGTATTAATTATATTAAACTTATCATTATATATTTAATTTAATTGTATATTTAGTCTATGAAACATTAATCATTTATGTTAATTATTAATATTAATATTATATTACTTTCAATATTGATATGGAGGGTAGCATCTTTTTATTGAGTATTAATAACTGGTAGAACATTTCTACTGCATATAGATTGTTGTAGAGGCTGTGATTGGTTTTAATAAAGGGAATCATTTTATAGGTATTTCTTGGCATTTCTCCTGAGGCTGTGTAGTTAAGGGGAATTGTTATTCATATGGCATTTGGTTGCATTCTCAGGTCAGTATATAATTTTAATACTGTCAGAATGAAGTAGTTGATGTTCACTTGTTAACAAATTTAGTGTTCAGAGTCATCTAAGTTTGTTCACATAAACTGAACAAAAGTAGTTTTTCATATTACTTCTGTCTAAATATCCATAGCTCAACTTCATAATATAAGCATATTTTGAAAGAATAATATATTTTGTCTTCTTATCTCTGTAGCCAAAAGGAACCTTTCTCTGTCTTCCAACTAGTACCAGTTAATGCCCTCTGAACCCTGTTAGCAGAAAACTAGATTCTTCTTTATGGTATGAAAAGTCATTGGAAGAATAGGATATATCTCCCATTTTAAATGGAGATAATGTTATAAGTGCTTTCTGTAATCTTCTGTTGGTCTATGGATGTCTAACTTTGGAGTAAACTGATGAACAGCAGTCTAAAAGTACACTGTGATATGACAGAGGTATTGACTGTGTCAGGAGTCCTGAATTCTGGGCTATTCCTCCTCCTGTGTTGCTGGGTCATCAGAGGGTAATCAAACCTAGCAACGTGTTATTCTCTGTAGCATTCTTGAATCTGGGGTTTCACAGTATGTCTGATAGGGAACACCATTAAACCCTAAAAGGGTAGCCATATGCAGTAGAGAATGCCATGAGAAGTTGAGTACTGTTTCTGTCTGTTCACAAAGCTCCCATGCCTATTCTCCTGGACCATGCATGACTTCATCTGTGGAAACTGCCATTGATCTTACTCAGAGCACCAAGGGAAAGTATCTTAGAGTCTTTTTGACTTGAAATAACCAATTACTATAACTTTATTTGTCTCAAAAGTAGCTGCCTTGTGAATATATTCCTTCAGAAGGTAGCATCTTGAGTTGCCATGGGTTAGTTTGGAGTAGACCCCTAGTATATTCTCAGAAATATTCTTGTGGTTAAACATGACTGGAAGAAGAGTCCTTCTGCCCACTACAACCAAAAGGGATTAGGATTCTTTATGGATTGTAGAGGAATTTTTGTTTGTTTGTTTTAAAATAACAACCTTTTACTTCCCTTTCCTGTTTTCATGTCTCCTCCTTTTTAGTAACACTAAGTCTAATTAGTGTTCTTTTTAAACACATGGTTGTGGGACAATCCATTGGAGCATAAGCCTCTTAGTAGCAGCCACATCTCTGGGAGGAAAAAAAGATTCTTCCTCCCTGTCTGCTGCCAGTACTTCTTCCAGTACTTCCTCAGTCAGGGTTGAGACCTTGTGGGTCTCTCCTTCATTTGTGTTGGAATGTTGACTGTCTTTATCTTGTTCAGATGACAACCGCTTTGAGTTTGTGAGATCAATCATCATGTCCTGTCCATAAAAAAAGAATTTCAAAGTCTTCTTCCCCACTCTCCATTTCTTTCATTTTACCATTTATTTTTATTTATTTATTTTTTTTTGTTCTCTTTTTCTTAATGTTCCCTGAGCCTTGTAGGAGGCTGAGCTGATAAAGCTGTCTTATTTAGGGCCGAGCTTTCATCAGATACTTACTCTTAGCATGTTGACCAGTTATACATTAACTGCTTCCCACTGAAAATGAACTTGTCAGACCACAGTTGAGAGCAACTCCAATCTTTGAATATAAACATAAATATTTGGAAAACAGTTTGACAGTATGACTGTTTAGCAAAACATCAGCATTAAGTTTCCCTCTAGGGCCTGTATTCTCCCCAGCATGAGCCTTTGTTTAGATTTACAGCAACAAGCATGAGTTTCTTCTTGTGGAGCAAGCCTCAAATACTATCACAAAGTGGTTGGCTATTCCCATAATGGTCATGCCACTGCTTCAGCTGTGGGTAGGTACATCAAGTCTGGCACAATGGTATTGCAGTACGCAGAGTCTAGCATAGGATGAGACCATTGAGGTCTTTTCTTCCCTAGAGGCCTGCTTGGCTCCTTATGACACTGAACGCTAGTCATCAGAGAGGAAATTTCCTAGTCAGCCCTAGCTTGATTTCTCTTACGTTAACAATATAATTTTTAATAAAAATATAATTTTATTAAACAAAATCACACAATTTGAAATTATAACTTTATATTTTAAATTATTTAATTTAATTTAGTAATAAACGGAAATGAGAAAGCCAGTGCCCTTTACTTCTTAGGATAGAACATTTCCTATTTAAAATTACATAAATTGGTGATTGTTTGATTTTCTTTCTATCACATGACTTTTAACTAATTTTTTTTTTCATAAGAAAAGAAATTGATGAAGTGAGAGTAGCCATGGGAACTCTTTCTTACCCCAAAGGACAAGGTGGTCTTGGTTAAGAGTTCAAAGATTCTCCAGTGGGATTCACTTGAAGAACCCTTCCTCAAGGTGCTTGTTATTCCTAGAGTGTGTACGTGAGGGTTTGTGTGAGCTAACCGAGGCTCCCAGGGGCTATCCCATTCAGCTGGTATTAAGTGACAATTTACTTCCCAGCTTTGTGCTCAGGGGCAAAGAGCTAATGAGCTTTTGTAGAGTAGAACCTGGTAGTTCCCTGTCAGTATTCCTGACATAACTGCTGGTGAGCATGATTTTATATTCTTCCTGGAAGTGAAACTTAGTCTGCTTAAATGTGTAATTTCCCCTCCCAGAGAAGGTCAAAGTCACGTTTGTACAATTCATAGGCACATAAAAGGGGCATTCAACACCTCCCTGCCAAGCCATCTGAATGCACTAATACCTGGTCATTTCCACATCTACTTATGGAAACTGCAGACATTCATACCTCTACTGTGTTGCTTGAAGCAATAATCTCATGAAAAATTATAATTATGGTAAAATGTTTATATTATCAAATCAGTTACTGTATACTGAAATTGGTAGGAGTAAAAAGTGGCTACTTATACTGGTCAGAATTAAACATATGCTAAAGCTACTGAAATTAAAGTAGAATCTTCAGCAAAACACCACGCATTCTGTGTGCAGAGTCTGAGATTATTCGAAGCAAACCTCAGAGTGTTCGTAGTGTTACTTTATTAGATGTTTTTCTATCTTCTAGTATTAACTTTAATGATAAGATTACTAAGGTGATGTTTATTGAAGCTCAGTAACTAGAATAAACACTTTGCATTTAGATCACCTCCTAACAATTCTGGATTTCACTTCTTTTATTGACATATGTTTATTGTACAAAGTTTTGGGTTTTAATTCTTAAGGGAATGCAAGGATGCTATATGAATATTTCTGATGAGGAGTAAAGAACCTGAGAGGCTTTGGAATCGACTCACATTTGCAGGTTGTACCGCAGACAACCAGATTTAACATTACTCTATGCTACTGGCTGTACCCTTCTATTCTGGAGACTGTGGGCACAAGAAAAGGTTGTTTTCTTATTTGCTTATATTTCACCTTCTACTTTGTCATAGGAGATTTTTCTACAGCCTGATCTGCCTCGTATGCCTTCTAATACTTCTTGCAAGCCATGCATCTAGTATTGAACAACATCGCTCATTCTCTGCCTATACAGCTCTCTTCCATCTCTTATTTCTACTTCAGACTGTACTTTTAGACATTTTGTGCATAGCAGTCACTTTGTGCATACTAACTAGTGAGCATGCACTACGTGTGTGTGTGTGTGTGTGTGTGTGTGTGTGTGTGTGTGTGTGTGTGTGAGTGTGTTGACATGCTCTCAGGTATGCACATGTATGTGTTTGCATATATGCGTGCTTGCGTGTATGAGAGTACCAAGGTGGCTAGGCTAGCTGACCAGAGAGTTCCAGGGATTCACTTGTCTCTGCCTCCCTAGTACTGTAATTACAAGCCTCTGTCACAATGCCAGACTTTTTTGACTTGAATTCAAGTCCTTATGCATACAAAAGAAACATTTTAATGACTGGGTCATCTCCCTAGCTGATGTTTATAATGTTAAGATAAAATTATTTGCTTATCATGTTATTTATTTTATATTGCTGTTTCATTGGGTAGCTTTTTGTGTGTGCATAATTTATTAATTATATCATCAGCATGACTGTTATATATTTTATGCTGACACATAGTAGTAATAGGTCATTAATTTCTCAAACAATGGATGATTAAATCATTTGCATTGCTGTTATGTTTGTAAATAACTAAGCAGAAGATGGTTTTTAAAATACAATTTTGTAATTGGTGCAATACTGAATGCCGAAGGCGAAGGGATATCCAAGTCTTTATTTTTGACATTTCAAGAGTCCCCAGCTAGGCAATGAATGTAGAGTGTTAGAGTGTTTTGTTACAGCTAAGTAGTATTTTCTGGAGACTTTTTGGAAAGTAAAGAAATGGGCAATTTCTGTAATCCCTGATAGATGCAGAAAGGACTTGTTTGCCTTTATTTTTTAGTGTTTTTGACTCAAAATACTCTGGGTCATGAGGAAATGCTAGGTTTGTGATAGGAAGGTGACAAAATCAGATTTGCACATTCCTTTTTAAAAGATTTCCATTCTTAGTATAGCTGACATTTGTAATGTCAGTTGAAGGTTGGTGCCTGGCCAAAAATGCTTGTGAATAGTTGTGGTTTAGGCTTCAACTATAAAAAGACAGACAGGTAATATTAATGGAAGAGGTTTATTTATTCCCATTTAGTGTTACCATTTCATACACGCAAACACCTACGTGTCCCGGCAGTATCTCTATCCATAAGAAGATATTTTACCTCAGTGAATTATTTAGCTAGAGATCAGTCCCTGTGTTTTCCAGTTCTGATTTGTGGTAGACATCAGTGACGGGGCAATCCTTTAATTAACAAGGATTTGTTTTTTTTTTTTTTTAAATGTACATGAATTCATTTCATTACCTGGAAATCAGAGTTTGGAGTTTGTATTTCACTTCCTCCATAAACATGGAGTATGTATATGAAAGAGTAAATTGAAGAAAACAAAAGTCTTATTTTTACAAAAACTTTTCAGACAAGAGAAATCTTCTAAAGCATGCCTGTGACATAAAGAGAAATTGGAACACAATATTGTTCAGAAAATGGAGAGTGTAAGCAAACTCTCAGTGACTGGAAGGCACCAGAACTCTTAGATTGTAGGGTGGATTTATTTTGACTATTAGAGATTGTACTGACCCTTAGAGTTTTTTTTGTCTTTTTCAAATCAGAAACATCAAAATCTTGCTGTTTCATGGTACCTGCTTATCTTGTACTCAGGTATAAAAACATGAGTTTTCTGTTTTTAGGAGTATGGAGAAAAAATGCTTTCTTTTGTAGCAGTTGGGTTCTGTTTTTGTTCTTGAGCTATATAAATGGAGAGGCCGTTGCATCATGCATCATACCATGCCCAGCCATTTTCATTTGAGTATAATTGTTCCTTAGCAAATAATTGCCGTCCAGAATGACTTTTATTGAGCTTGATTGAATTAAGGGTATGTATGAGAATGAGTTGATTAGCTTAATCTATTAGCCAGAGAATTGATGAAAACATCAGAAAAGCAGTCATTCATGGGGAATAAATATGCTTCTGTGTAAGTGGGCACATAGTTACTTTGGGGTCCCTTCTGCACTGAGTTCTAGTGACATTGGAGTACATACACAACTTTGACATAGAAGGGGAATTTTTGATAATGTGCCTTTGAATGCTATACCTGACATTAGTACTAATTGGATGGAGGTCTTGGTAAGAAGTGGCATCTCACCTCTTCTAGTATCACAAGATTTTCAAAACACATTTCCCTTAGTTCCCAGGGTTGAGCTGTGCCAGAAAGCCATTTAGTCCAGGATATTTCATCAGTTGCTTAGGCTATCCTTAGGATAGGATTTTTTAAATGCTAAGTCATTTGCTCTATTTGTGGTAAGAGGTGAATAATATCTATTTAATAGATGGCTTTTTACACTTGTCATGATGAAGTTTCTCAGAGCATATCTGAGGTTAAGGTGTATTAGCTCAAGATTGGCCAGTGCCCTGGTAGCAGGATCCTGGGTGGGGATCAGAGACCATAAACATTGAAGGGATGCCAATTGAGTCAGTGAGACCTGACTGTGGGGAGTTAGAATTCTGAGGTTCTTTGGGGTGAGTAGGAGTGAGAGGAAACCTGAGTATGACCTAGAAAACACAAAATCACAGATAGATACTTGGTTGCTTAGACAATAATCTACTTAGGCTTTGAACTAAGGATGCATTCAATTAACCATTGTGTTTGCTTATATGAGTGCTGTTTACAGTGTGTGTGTGTGTGCGCGCGTGTGTCAGTGTATCAGTGTGTATGTCTGTGGACACTTCATGTGTGTCTGTTCTCCCTTCCAACTTTTGGGTCCTAGGGATGGAACTGTGGTCCTCCAGTTTGGCACTTTTGTGTGCTGAGCTATTTTGCTGGCCATAGATTTTTTTTTTTTAAAAAAGTATTTTAAAATAATTCAAATATTTAGAGATTTCTATACCACCGATTTTGTCAGTTTTGGATACTGTATGTTTCCTTCATTAAACAGACATTTATTTTTATATATATTTGTTGTAGTTAGCATAAACGTAACTAGTTTTTCCATTCACAGTACTCCCCAGTTGCTTCTAGTCCTTTATCTAGAGTTGGGACCCTGTGAGCTATTCCGTATCTACATTAGTGTGTGCATCAGTGTTGTTCAGGTCTCATTAGGCAGCCATGTTGGTGAGACTTATGGGTGTAGCCTCTCTGACATACTGTAGGAAACACACAACCAACTTCTGTTCCTCTGTTTCTCACAGGCTTTCCACTCTCCCACAATGAGCCTTGAGCCTTAGGTGTGGGAATTGCATTGTAGATATAGTAGACTGGGTATCACAAAGTCAGTTGTTTTCTGCCTTTTGATCAGTTGTGGTTTTCTGTAATGGTCTCTTTCACAAAGAGACGTGTCTTTGATGCAAGTTAGAACTGCACTTATTTGTGAGTATGAGGAAATGTAGAATGTAGTTAGAAATTATGGCCACAACATCAATGAGACCATCATATATGTATTGGGTTACATTATATAGACTGAGCAGGTGATAGTTGTATATTTAGGAATCTCTCTCTTCATCCGTCCCTTCCTCTCTTTCTCCCTCTTTGGGTGCGTGTGTAACACAATAATTAAAGAAAAAAAAAAGCCATGAATTTAAGACTAGAACAAGGGTTGATGAATGGGATGGGGAATGATTTATCAAAAATATTATTAAAATTTACTGATTTTTAAAATTTTAGCCACATACTTATTTTCAAATATCTGAAGATGACTCAGTAGTATCTGGTGTGAAATAACATGAGATCATTTAATTAATATTTATTATTTTCTCTGCTATTACTTTGGAAAGACCTGGGTGACAACTGAATTATCTATTCCTGACAGAGGACTTCATTGAATTATAACACAGTTTTTATATTTAACTGAAGAGCCATAGTTTCCAAATCAATGTTAACTGATTAGGAAAAAAGCAAAAAAGTATTTAGTCAAGCCATAAAGTAACAATTATTGATGGAGCTGTAAGTCAGTAAGTAATAGTCAATAACTACAGTGCTTAATTTTTAGTTCAATAAGGATTTATTACCATTGTAACAAGCTAAAAACTGTGTGTTAAAAGAAAACTCAAGTAATTCTGGTTTTTAAAAACAATGTATTTCAGAATATGCCTGTACTTTTGTCTCATTTGACTTCATGTACATTTCATTGTTGACTTTGATCAACTTCCATTTTCTTAGTTCTTTATGCTTAGCAAAAAATAAGTGGGCTTGTTTGTTTGTTTTTGTTCCAAGTTGTATATGTCCCCTCGTCCCTAGTTGTTTTTTTGTTTGTTCATTTGTATTGCCTTATTTCACTCATTACTTTTAAATCAGTGAAAAGAAATTAAAGACAGTAACACAAAATTCTAGTTTATCTAGCTGAGTTGGGCCATTTAAAGTAACTTAAATTTAGTATAGATGTCAGGTTCACCATTTCCCATTCCGGCAGGCTGTTTGTCTGTAAATCTCTATTTCATTTTAGTCAAATGTGGGGAATTGACTGCCTGTAATTCTGAGTTTAGATTACTTTGAATTGAGTAATTGCAGGGACTGTCTTTTTAATATTAAAATCAATGCAAAACAGTTTGGACCACTTTCTCTAAAAAGCATCAGTCAGCAAGGGGATATTTCCCCTTTTATCTGGGATTATTTGGCCAAAAGAGATATGTGGGCTTTGTTTGAAAGGCTTCTGTGGCTTTCATTTTAACCACTTCACCATGTGTCTTTCACAGAATCCTGCTGCATCACAGAAGCTGGAGATTCTGATGTTCCATTGAAATCACAATGGAAAGTCTTGACCTGACTGGTAAGAGCTGCTCTGGACATGCATCTTACTTTCTTACCTGGAAGCAGTGAGGCAGTCAAGAACCATGTGCTATCAGAGCTGGTCCCAGCCTTCTCTCATCCAATGGATTCACCTTTCATGTTGATGGGGGAAGTGTGACCCTTGTACGGTTTTTCATGTCAGTGTTTTTGTGTGTAACATTTTAATCTTCATCAAGTAAGTTAAACCTTCTTACAGAATAATGAATTTAAACTGCTCAAAAAACTCTTATTTCAGCATGTGATATTAGTTCAAGACAATCTGTTGAAGTCCTACATATTTAGAAATTATACACCTAAGATATCTAAATGGTTAATCTCCCTTGAAGCAGCTTTTCATACAGGGATAACCTTAGGTAAAAGATGAATCAGCAGCCATTATTACCTAATAAAAATAATATACAAGTGTGTGGCTGCATCATGAAATCATTTAAAACATGAAGACCATATAATGAAGAAAAGATTGGGATGATAAAATATGTACCATAAATTGTATCATTCTTTGAAACACAATATATCCTTGTTCAAGTTATTTTTCTAAACTGTTGCTTTAGGGAAAAAAATCATTATCAGCCTTAAAATATGGCAACAATATTTTAAAGTTAGTATTAGTAACAGTGATATTTGGAGTTTCTCCATCTGGGTATGCAAGGTATGGTTAATGATACATGGATACTGTGTGCTTTGTGGCTGTTTTAAGATTGTAGAAATTAGTGTGAATTAACATGAGAAAATATATTAAATAGTCTGATTACAGATTTTTAAGAAAAAATCTTTTTTAACATTAAATTAATGTGGTTAGAATAACTATCTCTTTTTATCTGTTTGAAGAAGTATATTATTGGATGTTGCTCTTATCACTTATTATCACTTGAATGTCCTTGTCTAGTGTTGAACTGCTAGTAAAACATATAATTTGGTTTAATATATATTTACTATAAGCTCATTTAAGCACTAACAGAGTTTCATTGTGAATAAGAACAGGCTTTTGTTACTGTTTTTCACCACACTGTATCATATTTTAAGACCACATTTATTAGTGGTACAAATTCTGGCTTTAAGAAGGCCAATTTGAATATAATTATATTTTTTACTGTGTCAGCAGACTAGAGTATGAGATATTCAAGAGTTCATTGGAAAATATCCTGTGTGTTCTTAATTGCTAAAGCAAAGAATATAGTGAGGTCTAAAGAAAATTAAATTTGTGGCAGTATTTTGAGTCGATTACATATGAGTACAGCTCTAGAAAATAAGGTAGGCTACTTCATTTTATTTGTTCAGAATACAGTCATAAACAGGCCATTTCATAACAGCTTTGACTAGGTAGCCATGTGACCTGTGATTTCTGAACGATGAACTAATTATTGCAATGAAAATATGTTGCATTGACTCCAAAGAGAAATAGTAGACAGAAATTCAAGTTGTTGATAAAGTTTAAGATAAAATTTTAATTAGAGATGTTCTTCTTATTTATATTTATACAATCATTTTAAATACAGTAATAAGAACAGAAAACACACCATCAAAGTCAAAAGTGATCTAGGAATTGACAAATGGATGCCAGGGCCTATTGAATCTGAGAAACAGTGCAAGCAAAGTTACATTTCATTATCAAGTGTTTTAGTGTTCTATTGCTGTGAGGAGAAGCCATGACCACAGCAACTCTTATAAAAGAAAACATTTGATTGAGGCTTGCTTACAATTTCAGAGGTTTAGTCCTTTCTCATGACAGAGAGCGGGGTTGGAACACAGGTAGACATGGTACTGGAGAAGTAGTTGAGAGTTCTACATCTGGATCCCCAGGCAGCAGGGAGAGAGCAACTGTGGACTTGGTATGGGCTTCTGAGGCATCAAAGCCCATCTCTAGTAATACATCCCAAGAGAGCCACACCACCTAATCCTTTCAAATATTTTTGCTCCCTAAGCAAGCAAATACATGAACCTATGAGGGCCATTCTTATTCCCACATTCTCATGGCATGTTACAGTAAACATTGGTTTCCTTTTTTATTTATGCTTCTATATCTGCTCATGCTCTTCATTCAGGGAATAAAGCTGAAGGAGCATTACCTTGTGAGACAAAAGAACAGTAATTGTAGATCCATAGCTTAAAATGACTGTGTGGAGGGATAGATACCACTGTCTGTCATATCTCATTGCCCCAAACAGGTGACTTGATCAAACATGGTCAGTCTGGGAGGGGCCCCGGGAGGGACGTAAGTGGAGAAAGTCAAATCAGGAGGGGCAGTATAAGTTTTGACTGTATGTCCAAAATACAATGTAGTGCTCTTCTTTAGTGAGACAGAGTCCACATTGCTTTAAAATTCCAAGAAGTCCTCCAGCAGGCGCACATGTTTAAAATAAAGTTGTCAGAGCACAAATCCATTCGTTATGTGGAATACTGTCTCTGCAAAACTTTAATGGGGAACTGCCATGATTTCTAACTAGTTCTTTTATATTTGAACTTCAAAACTTTCCTCGTCACTTTCTCATATGCACAGACAGCTTAGATTATTGTTCAATAATCAGTTTGCAAATGAACAGGTACTGCTGCAGACTGGAATGTCTGTGGTTTGCATAGAGAATTAGAAAAGGGAAATAGACTTGAAAGCTTTTCACCATAGTTTGATAACTTAATACACTTTTTTGAGTAAAGGATTCAAATATATATATAGCCTTGAGTGATCTTGAATTCATCATCCTCCTGCCTCAACCTCCCAAGTACTGAGATTAAAGGTGTGTACAATCTCTTGGTTCCCACCAGAACATTATTCATCATGTTGATATACAAGGAAATTAATACTTTTTCTAGTGTAATAATTTTACTAGATATGATTGTAGCCAAATGTCTTTGGATTCATAAAGTCAGTATGAAGACTAAATTAGAGGTGAAGAATACAAACTGGAGGAAACTGTTTTCTGTACCAAAGAATGAGATGGAAACAAAAAGATTCTAAGTTACTTAATCCATAATAAGAAATATAGTTAATTATGATCAAGATTCTATAAAAATCTTTGGGACCTTTGAAATAGGAGACATTTGAAATTACTGAATTTATTTTTATGCTGGGAATTGATTGAATATGAAAATGAGACTCCTATAAGTGAAGATATCAAATCTAAGAACGTGAAAAACAGAACCAGAATAAATTTAATAGAGCAGTTATATCATTATAAAAATGAATTCCTTGTATATTCCATGCTATCAAGGAATAGCAATGGATATTTGAAAATTAGGTTGAAGAACAAGAGAATTATGTTTCTTAGATTACTTATTTCTGTTTACTGTCTTGTTAAGCTAATTCACATTTATTTTCAAGGTAGCATTCTTTTACTTTGTAAAACAGTTGAGAATCCAAACAGCAAATTGGCATATGTTCAAGGTTGAGAGAAGCAGAAAAGAAATTAAATTGTATATGTGAAGTAATGTAGTAGAAGTCAAAGAACCTTAAGTCACATGACTCTCCCTGCTTTTTGTCCCTATTCTCCTCCTTCCCCCTCTTTTCTGAAGACAGCTGTATTACTTGTTTTTCTCATCACTGTGACAAAGTATTGTCTAGAAGCTGCTTAAGGGGAAGAGGTTTGTTTTGGCTCATGTTAAAGACTTCATTCCATCAGGATAGGGAAGACATGGCATCTCGGCTTCATTGGCCACATTGTCTCACTAGGCCAGGTTACAGAGGGGCCAGGGGAGAGTGGGCCACAGCTAGGTCATGTCCTATAAAGACTTCCCAGCCTCTGGAAACAGCACTATAGCTGGGGAGCACATATTCACTACAATGACTTTAAAAATTTTTGCATCCAAACTAAAGCAATAGTTAAATAACAGTTGTTTGAAGTCTTCGAGTACCAGCCCAGATGCCATTCACCGAGTGTATAGTGCTGCTGTTAACTGTATGGTAGTGCACTTTTCTGTTCTCACTCTCTCTTACCCCCTCTGTAAACTGGCCCAGTGAGACGATGTGGCCAGTGGAACCCAGATGCCATGCCTTCCCTATCCTGATGGACTGAAGTATATCAAGTGGATTGGCACTTGGGCTTAGTAGTAAGTAGTACAATTGCTTGTTGAATATTGATATAACATCATTTTGTTGTTGGTTGGTTGGTTTTCTTTATATGCTTATGTATATATTCTGTGTTTTTAAAATAATTTCAGTCTCTATTGATTTGACATCTGTCTGAAATGAAATATAATCAAAAAGCAAGAAACCATTGAGTTAAATGTTTTCCATTCAAAAATAACTTTTAATTTAAAAATTTATCAATTTAGTTCTATATTTATAAGCGACAGGATAAACTGAGTCATGATATTTTTCTGTAGATGTTAGTTTAATTGGTTAAGAAGCATTTTAAACTTTTTTTTTTTTTGTCTAATTTTGATTTCAGTTTCCCCTAAAGGCTATTTATTTCTGAAATGATTCGAACTTGCAAACAGAGGGAGGAGAGAGAGAACAAGAGAGGGGATAGACAATGGGGTTGAGTTAGGCTTTCTTTGGCCAGTCTTTTGGAGAGTGTTTCCCTGTGATCTGACTTCTCTCCTGTTCCCCACAGGTTCTACAGCCTTTCAGTAATGGCACACTGGGGATGGGAAGCCTTTATCTGATGGGTACTAACTATAGGAAGATGAAAAGTATAATATTTCTATCTCAGGATTTATATGCATTTCAATATTAAAAGTGTACTATAGTAACTGAGCATTCTATATTCTCATATCAGTTTTCTATATGTGACTATACAATGTAGTTCTTATGTAGAAGCTCTTCAAGTGGTTGTGAGGTTTAAACGAAGGAAGTCTGTGCATGGCTATGCTACTATAACCTGAAGACAGTGAAGACAGTGCCCGCAGTCCAGAAGTTGCTCTGGAAACATTTAGCAAATTAGTGTCATCCAAATTCATATTCTGCTTAATATTGTATTCCATTAAATTTGGTGTTAGTAAGCACCCCCAGGTTAGATATTTTATACTTATATATTTATTTTCTTCCTGAATGAATTCAGGAAGGAGGAGTATTCTTTAAAGTTTTTTTGTATGCCTTTAAGGTTGCAGTTAGCTCTATGATCATTAAATATTAGTGGATCTGAAAACTTACAGTAAAGAGCAAACCTTAATTATAGATACCCTGGCTCATTTTTCATGAACACTTAATCAACAAGTATTTGTTAAGACATGTCAGCCTTCTAACAGATTATTCTCTGACTTCACTATGGCCTGGGAGGTGGAACATGTGATAGTTGCAATATATATGTAAGTTAGTTTACTTTGGGTCATATGTCAGAAAGGTTGGCCAGAGTTAGCATTTTATTTTTAGGCTGTTTTCAATATGATCTCTAAAGATGAGAGTTAACAGTATCATGTATTGACTTTATACTGACTTCTGAAACTCATTGAGTTTAACTTGCAGTTGTGCCTCTCCACCTATGTTACTATGTTTAAAGACAAGTGAATTATGCAGCTACCTAATTGTTCTTTAACCCTGAGGTCAGGCCCCTTGTTACCAAGTGCCGCCTCATGATGGGAGTGTTTTCACTTCAAGTCATGTTTTACAGTCCTAGACATTGTTACAGACACTTGGAAGCAGACAAGATTTCTTGAGAGCCAGCTATATGTAGAGGAACTGGCCTCTCTTTAGAGATCAGCTACGGTTATGAGCAGTAGCTGTGAGCAGTGTCCTTATAAATCGCTACCCTAATTACAATGGAGAATTATCTAATAAAAGAGACAGTAAAACCTGTATTATGTAAGAAATCTGTGCTGAATTATATATGCTTCTCTGCTTAGCTAGGTGTCACTCTTATAGACTTGTATGTGACACTCTGACAATGCTTTCCATATAGTTTTTGAATACCAACTCTGCTTTCAGCATCGTTGGTGTTACAGATCATCAAATAGGTATGCTATAGAGGAATCAGTAGGGAAGGGTTTAGTATCAGCCATCACTGTCAACCCCAATAATTCCAGAGCTCTTTCTATAGCAATTACGTTATTGACCAGTTGAAGAAAAGAAGCACACAGGGAGGATATCTTTCAGTTTATTTGGTAAAGTGAACATTTAAATGGACAATAAAATATACAGTCCTGATAGTTTAGTTTTTGTGGTTAAGGCAATGTATTTTTGTATTTTTCAATTAGCTTTACAAAGTAATAGGTATTCAAGTGACGTTTTACACATGCTTTCTTTGCTTGGTTTCTACCCTTTCTTTCCTGCTCTACTCTCTCACCCAGTATCCACCTCCTACTTAGCTCTACAATCTTCCTCCCTTTCTGTTAGTCACTTGGGCCCGTTTCTAGTTTCCTGGCTTTTATACAGTATTTTTACTACCACCTGGATACCTGTGTTAACAGACACTGTGTTTCTTTATTCACTTTGAGACCGATTCACTATTTAATGAAATAAGATTTTCTAATAAGGCTGTTATACTAGATTCATTTGCTAAAAAAAAGATGATCAATTAATGATCAAAATCACATTTTAACTGATTTTTTTTGTGCGATAGACTATTTTCTACATTTGAGTTCTTACGTGCCTCTAAAATACGCTTTAGATTATTTCCTTTTTTAATGCTTATAAATATCCTTGCTTAGACCTGTATAGCCTAGTAAAGTGCTTATTGGGCACGTGTAAGGACCTGAGTTTGTTTGATGTACACTGGTAATTCCAGTGCTGAGGAGGCAAAGATGGTCATTCCTAATGTTCACTAGCCCAGCAACCTGGCCTAATCAGTGAAACTTCAGGATGATGAGTGGCCCTATGGCTACTGAGGAGCAACACTGGAGATTGGCCTCTGTCTCATGGCCTGCCTATACATGTGCCCACATGAATGGGAGTACACATGCACACAGTCTTATCGATTGCCAACTACATAATGATTACGGCTGCTTCTTGAAATGATTACTCATAGGCAGAACAGTGATTTCTTAACATTATATGGGTCAAATTTTTGTGTTTTGTTTCTGAGCTTTAGGGTAGTTGTCAGAAGAACCCCAAGTTAAAGAAGCTCAACTCAGCCAGATAGTATTGAGACCTGACGTGAATCCCACTTAGCGATGTCAGAGACGTCTTTACAGATGAATTTTATCATTTCAACTTGTAATGGGTAACATAGGCTCATGTGTTGAAGGTGTGGTCCCTGGAAGGTTCTGGAAACCTAGGTGAAAGAAGTAGGTCACTGAGGGCCTTTCCTTAGGAACTGTATCCTAACCCTAGATTTTTTTCCTCTGTCCTTCCTGTCTACCCTGAGGTAAGCAGACGCTTTGCCACTGCTTCAGGCCTGAAGCCCTGGAGAGAGGTGACCTCAGAAACCCTAGGCCTAGAGTCAGTGCTTCCTGTTGAACTGTTTTTCTTAGGTCCTTGTCATGATAAAAGGTCTGACTAACACAAGGAAATAAAGAGAAGCTTAAAAGTTAAAATAGATGCCTTGTGTCAGTTGGATAGGATAGGGTGAAGCTAAAACGGGAAACGTCAGCGGAAAACCAGAAGCAGGAGGTCTTAAGAATATCAGGGTAAGTTTATGCTTTTTCTCCTCTAAAGCTAGGTAAACCACCGGACAGTTTTGAGCCGATGGAATTGATGGGATTAGCTAGAGAGGACAAGAAAATAAGGACTGGGAAAATCAGTTTTAGGCCACATTAGTGTTGTCTTTGTTAAATTTGTTCTAACAGTTGTAAATTACACTGTCAGATTATGAAGATTATATTGTCTGGATATAAATTGAAATATTCAAATCAAGCGAACCTTTTTCCAATCCATGGGTTGGATGTTAATGAGCACTTGGAGGTGGGGATGGTGTTTCCTAATGGCATCAAGCCCAGGGCTCTTCTTTGTCATTCAAACGCTATCCCTGAGCTACAGCCAGTTTGATCTTTAGCTTTAAGAATTTCATCAATGAAGGTGTTCTGAAACATTTAATAGTTGCTACTATTTAGTTCTGTCTCTCACCCTCCTTCTAACCCATCTCTCATTGTGAGCACCTCTCCCCACCCCCTTACCCCAACTCCCAACGTCTTTGTGTGAGTGTATTTAGTTATTGAAAATTTAACCTTCATTTCTCAACTTGGAATTCCAGGTCTCTATCTCCTGAATGAAAGTAAAATTAGTAGACAGATGATGTAGAGGATGTTGAGGATGGAGAGAAATGATAAAGGAAAAGGAAATAATGAAAGGCAAAAAATAAACCAGACACTTTTTAAAAAAAATGTATATGTGATTGTTCATATAGCTATTAATTGAACTACAGGGATCAGCAGCTTCTGTCCATTGGTTGGGTGCAAATATCTGCATCTGACTCTTTCCGCTGCTTGCTGGCTGGAAAAAACTGAGGAGGAGGGCGACTCTGTAGGAGGACCAACAGTCTCAATTAACGTGGACCCCCAAGATCTCTCAAACACTTGACCACCAACCAGGCAGCATACACCAGCTGATATGAGGCCCCCAACACATATGCAGCAAAGGACTGCTGGCTCTGGGTTCAGTCAGAGAAGATGCACCTAACCCTCAAAAGACTGGAGGCCTCAGGGAGTTTAGAAGTCTGGGTGGGTGGGGGGTGGGTGATGGGGACATCCTTGTGAAGATGAAGAGGTGTGGGGAGGTGTGGGATGTGGAACAGTTGGAGGGTGGATGGGGATGGGGGATAAAATCTGCAGTGTAAAAAAATAATACAAAAAGAAAAAAGGAAACAAGATAGCTACTTATTGCTAATGTTCTGTGAAACTATTAGCAGCAGAAGCTGGTGTGGAAGGAGGAGAGATGATGTTCTGCACAGATTGCATTGGGTGTGGAGAGAAGATAGCCATGAGCCTATGGTTAGGATAGAAGTTGTTTTGTTGTTGTTGTTGTTTTGAGACAAAGCCTCTCTGTGTAACCCAGTCTGGCTTGAACTCAAGATTCGCCTGTATGAGCCTCCTGAGTGCTGGAACTGTAGATGTGTGCCTGGTAGGTGTAATTGTAAGTTTGAGTCGAGCTTGGGAGAGATTCCATACGAACCTAAGACATAAGGGAAAGTTAAGGCTGAAGCTTTGAAAACTGGTAAAAGCAGATACTATATCTATAAATGGAGCAAGATCTATTTGTTTATAAAGGAAAGCAAAACAAAGCTATCTACTCCAGGAAACTGTTCGGCTAGGAAAGGCAGTTTAACTGAGTAGTGATGATTACTGAGAGAAGTAGAAACTAAAGTGTTTAAGTTAGCAATCTATGGATAAATAAGTTTGGAGAAAAAGCTTTTTATCAACTCGAGAAGGTAGTGTTGTTGAGTGACAGTCTTCATAAAGTAATTTATAAGTACTTAGACATTCACTCTCGGGGAAACCAGAACACATCTTCTGTAAAGGTAATTTCAATATCTTTTTTTTGGAAGCTGCTTTTGACTGTTTCAAAGCAAGGCTTATCCACGTGCTAATATCATTTGCTCACATGCACTGAAGTGACTTTCTTTAAAATGTCATCAGTAAGCATACTTCCTAAATACTTCACCCACAGGACTTACATTGTTATAATTGGCATCTCAAGGAGGTGAATAATGAGCTCCTTGTTGTTGCCAGCGTTTCTTTTACATCAAGTATAGCAACACTTTATGTAAAGTCTACTCTTAATAAAAATCCTTTCGAAAATTCTTCACCTGTATATGCAGTTTCTGGGCTCTGAGGCAAATAAGGAGTCACTCGTTTTGATCTGCAGACCGTGTGATGAGAACATAAAAGATGCATTCCAGTTAGTAACAGTAAGGATGACAATTGCAACTTTTCTTGGCACTTTATATTCAACATTCTCTGTGTACATATGCATGTGTGTATATGTATATTATTGTTATATATATATATATATATATATATATATATATATATATATGTAATTGTTGCTATTACTTGAGCCAAGGTCTCCCTGTGTAGTCCTGGATGACCTGGAATGCCCTATGTAGACCAGGCTGGCCTTGAACTCAGGACAATCTGCCTGGCTATACCTCCAGAGTACTAGAGTTAAAGTCATCTGTTACCATACCTGTTTGTATATATTTTTATGCTTACAAGCTTTCATTGTAGTTTCTACAGTGACTTTTTATATATAGATATTCAGTTTTCCTATTTATATTTATATATTTTATATATTTATATTAACTGAAAAGCTCAGGAAACTTAAGTTTATTGTTTGAGCTATTGCACTACTTAAGATAACAAAACTGAGATTTAAGTCTAGTCTCTCTGACTTTTAAAGCCTATGTTTTCTGTATGCCTGTGCAGTTTTATGATGTGTTTGATATCATAAAACTGGCCGTTTTACCATCTTTGATGGCAGCATTTGTCCCAGAATGGAAGCACATTGCCTCGGTGTTACCGTCTGTTACCTCTGTCAGCTTAGAGGAATGTACTGACACTTCTATCTGCTCCAGTGATCAGGCTGGCATTTGCTATTGAAGACTAACTCAGTAAGTTGCTTTATGCTGTTACCTATAGTATTATTATTGTTGTTGCTCTTGTTACCACGGCATTTTATGAGAAGGACTTGCTATGTAACCTAGCAAAGGCTTAAATTCAAAATCTTCCTGACTCTGCTTCCTAAATGCTGGAAGAGCATGCGTATTAACTGTGGCAAGCTAAGAGGTGAACAAATATCTGCAAACTATTTAAGTTGTGATGACCACTACAACTGTGGAACTGAATCCCAGTCATTCTATAGACTCTTCAGTGCCTCCTCTTCTTCTTCTTTTCTTTCTTTTTTTTAGAGTAAAATCATACAAAAGTATTAACATAATTTATTTAAAATAACACAATTTTACAACTCTAATTGCACATCACTTTGTTAAAGCAATGAAATATTCATACTGAAGCAGAGACAGTTCTTGTCTATACATCTAATATACTTATATCTACATTCTCCTTTTTGTAACTAAAGAACACATTTCCAAGGTCCTTACTGACACTGCCCATCATCCAGGTATGTTTTTGTGTACATCATGTGTACCTGTAGGACCATAAACAATCTAAGTCTAGGGCCAGAAAACCCTGGAAGCTGCAGAGAAGAAAGTCAGGGGATACCATGCTGAGTAAACAGGCCAGGGGGCCTTTGGCTCAGATTTTTACATTGTGAACAGTTTTAAATCTTTTTTTTTCCAGTCAGGGTCTATGTAATCTTGGACCTGGAATTTACCATAACCTTCCTGCCGTGTTATCCATGGGGTTACATGTGTACACCATCATGGCCAGGCCTTTTTGACAAATAATATATGTACACTATTTTCAAATATTGCCCAGATATTGGAGTTACTTGGGGCTTATAAAAATATGAATTTCTCACCATTTGAGATGTTATTTCTGTGGGTTGGAGAAGTCCTCAAATGAATTCTGATAATTTATCTAGATGCACATTATATGCTCAAAAAACACAAACACACACACAAGCACACACACATATACATACATGTACATGCACACATACAGGCACACACATATAAAGGGGCCATTTAAATGTCTATGTTCTCCATATTGCTACTCACCATAGATGCCCATTTAGCTACTGCAATTTATATACACAAACCAACAGTTTTCTAGCCAGCTCATATTCCAATTGCTTTAGATGCAGGAAGTGAGGTTCATCTGCCACAGTTATCACTGTCGATTGGAAAGAGAACAGGGATTCAGGTTCTACCAATTTGGCTTTGGGCTCCTAATCAATCACACTGCCTCTAGACCATCCTTACATGTTAATATATCTGTTTATATTCGATGAACAGGTAATGTGTATTTTTAACATACATGTGTAGACACAGAACTGATACACTGTTTTAGAGAGAACAGAACTGATATTCTAGAAATGCATTGGTTCCTCATGACACAGTAATAGAACTCAGAGGATCATTTTACTGTAACAAAGAAGTTCCCTTATCAGAGTTTAAGAGTGAATCACTGTCTAGTAGCATTCTTACTTAGCATCCTTGAGTCTTTCTGCAATTTTGCTTATTACAATTAATAGAAAAATGTTCACCTATGTGTGACATATATAGCACCACCCATCTTCATACTCTGAGCTTCAAAAGAATAGGAATAACTAGTTTAGAATTCATAGTTATGAAGTTAAAAAACATTTTAACATGGGGACTGACTAGATTTCTTTGCTCTTACCAAACAAAATGCATAAAAGTACAAGGATCAGAAAACCTCCCTGTTCTTAAAACCAGGTAGGTTGCAGTACTAGGTAGATTGTGGGCTATTTCAGTAAAGTTTTCTTCCTCTTTTCTTTCTTCTAATGTGTTTATTCCACAAACCATATATTAAAAGTTAATCTCTTAAGAGTCTTTCCTCAGTACTTACAGGATGAAAAGCTGCTATCTGGTAGTTTGAAAAATATTTTCAAGTATTACCCAAAACTGAATTAGAAAAAGCAGCATGGAATTAGTAAAACCTAGCCAGTCACTAGAGGGCAGAGAAGTACTATACTTTTGCCCTGTTTGAAATGCTCTATTTTAAACATTATTGAACAGGATAGAAAAACATGTTGGTACACTTCTGAATACAAGTTTTTTTTTTTTCCATTCTTAAATTGTCTTGTAAAATCCAATAATGTGCTTCACACTTGTACTGATAGAACTTTTCTGGCAGTTGCAGTGACTGCTTCTCAAAGGGTATGGTCATGTAAAAGAGTATAAATGTTGCTCAAGAGGAAATACTGATGGCTAAAAGAGTGTGAATGTTTGTACATGGCATAGCCTACATGTACATGGGACCTCAGTGTAGATGTGTAGGTGCAACGTTGAGACATTTTAGCACTTTAGCACTGCTTGCCTCAGAGAATTCACCGAAGTGTAGCCTGTTGTTTCATTTAGTCAGCTGAAATATGTTGGGTCATTAATTAAGACCTTGAAGTTTCAAAACTGTAAAGGCAAACGAATGAATTCTAGCTCTTTAAAAAATTTTATATTTGATCTGGTTACTTTACCCAATTTTGTTCCTGTTCTAAATTTTCTATCATCCTGGTGTATTTTTATTCTGGTTTGTTTTTTCTTATACATTTAAGTATATTCTTAGTGATATACTTTGTTCATTGTTCTATAGGATAAAAAATTACCTTAAACTGGGTAGATTTTGAATTTTATTTAATAAAAATTGTATTAATATAATATACATCTTAAATAGGAACAACACAGGATATCAAGAAAATACTTGGTTTTGGAATCAGATTTGGTGCTCTAGTTATTCATTTTTTTGTGACTTTGGGCAACTCAAATTCATTGCTGTCCTTCACATTCAAAATTGGAAAAACAGTATTTCCTAGTTTGAGGCTAGATTGTTTTGAGGATTGTATATGATACTGGTGAAGGTGAATGTTGGTGGGTGAAGGTAAATGTTCAGGGAAACCTCAAGTTACTTCTGAATAGTTGCCTGCATTGCTAATTTAACATTACTAGGGCACTGTTTGCTTTGTAAACTGTAGTACCACAAATGTGGACTCCAGACCAAAACCCAAGTTATAATTGCAGAGTACTCTGTCTCTGACTTTCTTTGGCTGCTTAATCCCTACAACTCTGACTAACTTTCAGCTGTTTCTATCCTCTGGTAATCTTTATGCTTCCTCTCTCTGTGTTTCTCCTGACTGTCTCTGGTCTTTCTCTGTTTTTCTTATCCCAGGCACCCTCAGGAAGACCCCAAGCCTCTAGCAGAGGATATCATCTCCAGCATGTTATAGATGTGGAGGATTCCCTGGGATATTGAGAAATACCAGAGGCGAATTGTTCAGCTGTAGTAAGTCAATTAGCATTTGTATAGTGACTACTGGTGGTACAGTTGGTGATACCTTGGGGGGGAAAAGAGTATAGTGTAAAAGATACAGGCTTATCCTTTATCCTTTCTTCTTAAGGATCTTGTAGCTCACCCTCACATGCAACTGAAGACATTTTTAAAGCTGACAAATAACTATATAAATGTTGTGTTGTTTGTATGTTAAAGAGATGTATGGTTAATGCTATGTAGAAATCTAGGTGGTATTGGCCAAGTTTCCTGTGTGAGTTTAAAATGTGTGTTTGAAATTCAATTGGAAGGGCAACAAGGAGAGTATGGGAGTAATTTCTGAGGGCTTTGGTTACTTTGCTCACTTGCCTCAAACTCTCTATTGGGATGGTAGTCAAATGAGCTTGACAAATTTTGGCCAAGCAGAACTGAACTTTTTTTTTTTTTTCACTTAGAGAAAGAAGTTAGCTCAAGATGGTGTCTGTTGCCACATTGGGTCTTAGGATTTAGGCTAAGCTGTGACAATAGTTGATAAAGTGTTTTGATGAAGTTAGCACAGACTCTTAGAATGTTCGGGATACAAAGGTGAAATAGTAAACTCTCATCTAACACATCTGTTTTATTTTCATTCTGGACATTGTGTTTGCTGTTGTATTTTAGCAGCGCTACCTAGCACACATGCCATGGTTTCCAGAGCTGGATACATATTAAATCCTCACATGTGATAAAGCTCACATGTGGTGAATAAAAAGTGTCGGCTGTTGACCTCTGCAGAGAAATATATACTTCCCCAGTCTGAGTCGAGATGGAGAGTGACAACAGAGGCTCTTCTGCCAGTTGCAGGGATTTGATAAGCTTGTGTTCTGTTTGCCTCTAGGAAGTTCTAATCCCTCAAGTATATGAGTCCAGGTGCACTGGCCAGTCTTTCCTTTTATGTCCTTCACCTACTTGCACTTTCTTAGTAATTTCTGTATCTAATTGCATTTTTATAAAGTTTAATCTAACTGTGATATCCATAGGTCTTCTTAAACTTGTGATATGAATAGTACTTAGTCTCTATAGGTTTACATGACAGTATCAGTGTTTTATGTCTTGTCAGAAACATCTTAACTGCATCTGCTTTCTGAGGTTCCTGGGGAAGGATACCGGGGTTTAGCCTCCTGGGGTTGTCTAGTTAATGGTGGTTTATTGAATATAGAAAGGAAAGATGTAAATGCAGTGTGCACTCATTTTACTAAATTATTTTTACTAAATGTGGCAGGGCGTGTGTCATGAGTATTGAGTATGAGTTCTGTTTCAGATGGTTATGGTAAAACACAAGTAGTGTATCCTTGAACTTCACTCTAGAAAAGTATACATATTCTAATTAAAATGAGTAATAGTTGCTGTTTGGGCTTCATATCTGCAGTCTGAATCTGTAGTGCTAACTGAGTCCATATTTACATCACAGTAACCTCTGTGTCTCATATTCATAACAAACAGGGTATATGTTGGACACCCTGTTCTCTCCTTCCTTAGGATTGGTTTGTTCTGGAGAAAGAATACATTTTCCCCTTTTTATAGCAAGCATGATAAATGCCTTTGACTTTCCTCCTTCATTCTTCAGAGCTAACACTTGATTTCTGCCCTTTTGCCTCTACTCTTCACCTCCATTCCTGTGGCTATGACCAGTGACTCACCCTATCCATTTTACTTGCTGGACCAGGTTTTTTCTCACCCCACTCATTTACCATTAGTCTTGGAGTCAATGGGTCAGTGTGTCTATTGCTCTGGTTCTTCCCTAGTGACTCCTATTAAATAGTACAGACAGGCTGGTTCTTCCCTGGCTGCCCTCTCCCAGTCTTCCCATCCCTATTGACACTGGTTCTTCCAGTTCTTATGTGACATAGTTTTCAAACAAGCTCTGATTGTAAACTTCTGTGAACTAAGCATCAAAAGCACATGATGCCAAGATCAGGCTGCAGAGGGTAGGGGAGCATCTCTCTGTCTTTCATAAGTATCTCTTCCAGGGTCCCAATGGAGAGCTCAATGTTTGACCTTTAGCCAGGATCAAATGGGTCCCTTTGACCTTCAGGGATAGAAAATAATCGGATCTCATTAGTGTTATTCATCTGTTTTTTGAAATCCCATGTGAGTTTAACAGTGTCTACATTAAAGAAGAGAATTAGTGAAGAGGAGAATTTTTAATGTAAAAGATGAAAAGGGATGGAACATTTAATGAAGGATTTAATTTTAATAAAATTCATATAGATCTAAATCTAGTTTGGAATTGAAAACTATCATCTTAGATTTTTAAAAAAATACTATATTACGTATCATCAAAAGTATAGTTGCCTTCATGCACTGAAAACACCTGAGATCTTCTAGACTGGATAGCTCTGGTGATAAGAAACCAGATGGTGAGCATTCGCCTTTACTAACTGCTTCCTTATCCAAACATATTTTTCCAAGTGTCCAGTTTTCCAAAAATGAAGTTAGCCATCATATCTGAAGAGCAGAGTTTTTGTTGCTTAGGAATGTAAGGAGGAAAGCATGCTTTTGTGATTATAAAAGAAAAATGGGAAAAATTACAGGAATTGAAAACCTTTACTGATAGGAGAAAGCTTTTGCTAACCATTCTTATATTGTCTCTTTGGTTAATGTAAAATGCTTGACCTGTTAAGTATGCACATTAATATTTCAAATTATCAGTTTAAGCTTCTTTTATATCATCAATTCACTTAGCATTTTATTAATTTAGTTTGCCTTCAGAGTGCTTTGCCAAACCTACAGATGTAGTATTTTTAATTTAATGTCCTCTGAAAGAGAGACATAGTCCCTTATTCCAACTGCAGCAAATATTAATAATAAGCTAGTTTTACTAACAAGCAGCAAATATTAATAATAAACTAGTATTACTCACAGGTTGGAGCTTCCATAAATACAGTATAGAGATTAATAAATATGTAAACTTTTTGATAGAAAAATTTCTTTCTGAAGGAAGCTAGAAGTGCATAATTAAGAATAAAATTAGTTATGTACTTAATTTTTACTCTTTTATAGAAATATTCTTGTTTTATAGAAAACCTAGAAATGAATACAAAAGCTCAAATTTGATCTGTATGTAATTATTTAAGTAATTATTCCAAAAGAAGATTTATTTGTGTTATTAAAATGCATTTGGTAAAGTAGTTTCCAATAGTCTCATAAAATGTAGTTCTTGCTGGGACAATATTCATTTTGTTCAAGAGTTCACATATGGGTAAGGAAGCAGTGAATTTTCCTGAAGTTAATTTCTCAGTATGTTACCATTCACTCTGGCACCTGTAAAATATACATTTCTAAAAAGCTACCTAGGTTTTATTGAATAAGAAAAATCATGAAAAACAGAAAACAAAGATGGCACCTTAAGATTGAGCATTGTTCTGGGCAATAGTGTCCTCAAGGATGCTCGCCTGGACACCAGAGTAGTTTTAAAAGGGTTTTCTTCTGCATGTCTGCCAACCCACTTCCTTCTAACTCTCTGATTGTGTCTGTTTCTTTCATACTCAGCCAGCTGACACTTAACTTCCTTTCTCTGTGTCTGCCAAGCACTGTGTCTCCTTTGAATGGTGGCATCCTTGCCCTTAGGTTAAAGACTGTTTTGAGCTTAGAGAAAATTTGGCTGCTTTTGAAAAATCCATTTATGGCTATATGTTGTTATTTAACCCTTACATGGTTCCTATAATTAGATAGGTGACGGTGTTGCTTCTCAGTCATGTACTACTCAGTAAACGAGGTATGCAGTTATCACATAGTAACTCACCAGCTGCTATGAACCACACTGGACCCAGGAAAGCCAGTGCCCTGGAAATCTGAGTCAGATAACCTTTAGATTTTGGGGCCCAGTTTGGAGTGGCCAGCAAGCTCTGAGGATCTGCCTGACTCCACCACCACAACAATGCTGGGATTCTAGGCATGTGAAGCTATGTGTGAAGCTATGTTTTTGTTGTTTCTGTTTTTGTTATTGTGGTGGCTGGGAATTGAAACTGGGGGTCTCAGCCTTTTGTGCAGCCTCTCTCCCTCACCTGTATATTTTTGAATATATAAGAATTAATAAGAGTAAATTGAAAATTACTTTTTTGAGTGTGTTGATTATCTCGTTTTAACTAGTTTGCAATCTAAAACAACATATACTGTAGGGGGTTGAAGAAGTAAAGATTAGGTACTGATACCCATTAAATTATATTCATTGCTGACACTGGCAGCATGCCCACCTTCTCTACCTCTATTCCCAGAATAAGGCTTTCTGGTAGGCTTCTGTTTTGTTTTTAAGTGGGGATGGAAAGTTATTTTTCTTCTAACTTTTTAAGCATTTGTTAGTTTTTTATTACTTCTTTCTCAAAGCAATTTCCCTTAAAGGAGAGGTTGAGGAATATTTTTAGGTTTCAGATTACTGTTCAATCCTTAGATATGTTAAATGGATGCCATTTTGTTGAACAGTTTTCCCTCCCTACTTATTTTTCCTTTTATTTTTATTCATCTTTGTACAACCTGCAGTTCATAAACAAGATGCAGCTGTCTGAAATAGCCCATTGACTCAGCTGGGCATCCTGCAGCTATCCAACAAAAGTTATTTGATTTGGAGGTAGTGTCAAGAAGTCAAAATAAGTATTCACATTCAGTTGTGGCAGCTCTAATAAATGTTTGTGCCTATAACTGCAAGTCTTGATCACATGTAGTGCATTCTGATGTTGAGGTTTGCAGACATTTGAGCTCACTGTTGAGACTGTTAATAAAGGAGCCACGTAGCAGAGACCAGCATTTATTCTGAATTTTGATCCCCAAAAGAAAAGTCAGATCTTCATTTCAAGATTGTCTTGCGAAAGCAAACATCAATATTATAACTAAGATGAGAAAAAGAACCTGTGTATGTTATTTAGTAAAAAGCAATGAGTACTTTTTTTTAACCAAAGAAAATCAAAGAATGAAATGGATGAAGCCAGAAGCACACTGAGAATGATGTCCCAGAAGACTTGTAGGAACTGTAAAATGGAGTGCAGCAATATAAAACTATTCACACATTTTATTAGGTTCATATAGAGCTGCAAACTGATGGTCTCTTTGAGAAACCAGTGTTTAGGTAGGTAAAGAATATTAAGTCCCCAGAGTAACTAAATATTCACAATGGAGTGGTGCACTGAAGTAATAAATAATATATTTAGAAATGCAAGTGAATTTTAAGATTCAATTTTTATCTCTCCCCCAGAAATCTTATATTTTCAAAGCCTTTACATGCAATTCTTTGTTTCTGGTAGCACAGAAGATGAATGTGTTAGAGGCAGTTATAAACACTAGACCCTGACTAGTACTAAGAGGCCTTATTAGAATATGGAACAGTAGACACATTGGCAGAGGAGTGTTTTTCTGGCTACACTGTGGAACTGACTACTGGGACAGAGTCCCTGGGTTCACCTGTGTGAGACCTTAACGACCTCTCCACTTAAGCGTCCTGTGTGTTAAATAAGATGATTATCTTACACATTCACATATGATTCAGCACAGATTATCTGGGAAACAGTGTTCTTATGTTTAAATGACTGTCTACGTAAATATTGGTGGGATTTGATCTTTTCATAGAAAAATTCTTGACGTGTACTGTGAACTGGGGGGATGTAGGACATGACACCCATTTTCAAACATAAGTCAAATGTGCTGTTCCAAGGAAAGGACCTAAGTGGGAAGCATTTCATGGTGCTTTAGAACCTTCATTCACAGTGTGTGTTTCGGACATTGCATTGTACTATGGGCAGCTCTTCATGATGATGCTGAAGTGTAATGAGGTTTTTAGTGACCGAAGCTAGGAATCATACTTTCTGTGAAATGAAAGAGAATTAGCAGTATATTTGCTATGCGTTACAGTTCATCAAAGTACAGGGTACCAAGTCAATTAAATTTCTTGGAGTATGTTAAGGTATCATGATAAATTTTATTCCAAAAAGATCTCGTATAGTATTTTTTTAATCAAGTGTGTCTTACATAGCGATGGGTGCATACTACAAGTGACAGTCCATACACTGTGACAGCTATCTGAGAAGAAAATACCTAAAAGGAAGGAAGATTTATTTTGGCCCAGGGTTTCCGAGTTATAGTTCGATATGTGGTTGGCCTCATTGCTTTGGGCCTGAGGCAAACCCAAGCATTCTGGTGGAGGGGGAAAGAGGCAGCAGATCTGCCTACCCCAAGTCATCTGTGCAGTAAAGAGGACAGAGAAGCAGAGCAGGTGTATCACTCTAGAACATGCCCATTGGCATACTTCCTTCAGCTAGATCTGATCATCCAGTCACAGCAGGTTTTTATTATTTATTTACATTTCAAGTGTTTTCCACTTTCCTGGTCTCCCCTTCCCAAACCTACCTTCCATTCCCCTTGCCTTTTGCCTTTAAGAGAGTACTTCCCCACCCCCACCCACTGACCCACTCCTGCCTCGCCCCTCTAGCATCCCCTTTCACTGGGGCCACAAGCCTTAGAAGGACCAAGAGCCTCCCCTCCCATTCATACCAGATAAGGCAATCCTCTGCTACATATGTAGGAGAAGCCATGGAACCACCCATGTAAACTCTTTGGTTGGTGATTTAGTCCCTAGGAGCTCTGAGGACCTGGTTAGTTGATAGTGTTGTTCTTCCTATGGGGTTGCAATCCCCCTCAGCTACTTCAGTGCTTCTCTAGCTCTTCCATTGTGGTCCCTGGGCTCAGTCCAATGGTTGGCTGTGAGTGTCTGCATCTGTATCGGTCACATGCAGAACCTCTCAAAGGACAGCCCTACTGGGCTCCTGTCTGCAAGCAGTTCTTGGCATCAGCAGTAGTGTTGGGATTTGGTGTCTGCAGATGTGATGGCCTTTCCTTCAGTCTCTGCTCCGTTTTTTCTCCCCTTGTTTTCATGTATGTCCTTTTGGGTTACAGAGTTAAACAGAGAATTCTCAACTGAATAATCTTGAATAGCTGAGAAGTTCAACATCCTTAGTCATCAGGGAAATTTAAATCAAAACTACCCTGAGATTCTACCTTATATCAATCAGAATGGTTAAGATAAAACAAAACAAAACAAAACCTCCTCCATTGCTGGTGGGATTGATTGCAAGCTAGTATAACCACTCTGGAAATCAATCTGGCGGTTCCTCAGATAATTGGAACTAGTTCTACCTGAAGACCCAGCTATACCACTCCTGGGCATATACCCAAAAGAAGTTCCAATGTATAACAAGGACATGTGCTCCACTATGTTCATAATAAACATAGCCAGAAACTGGAAACAACCCAGATGTCTGTCAACATTTTCTGGATACAGAAAATGTGGTATTTACGCAATGGAATACTACTCAGCTATTAAAAATGATGACTTCACAAATTTTGCAGGTGAATGGATCAAACTAGAAAATATCATCCTCAGTGAGGTAACATAGCATTTTTTGAATCCATGATGAGTTTCATCTGTTGGCTAAGTCAGAGCCCTCAGAATCCAGCCACATTCCAAAGACTGTAACTACTAGCTGGGACCAAGCCTTTAACTCACCAGACTTTGGGGAAGGAACAAGTACCTTGTGTCCAAGCCCTGATATAGATTTACTTTAGTGTTCAAACACTCTTTATCATTTTAACACTGTCATTTTAACCAAGTAGGATTTTGTACTCCTTTGTGGAAATGTCAATGATTTACTTTTTAAACAATAGTAAACCTAAGTTGCCTTAAAGTGTAACTTTATGGTTTTCTCAGTGATGAATGAAAGGAATTCTCTGGATGACTTTGTACTCAGCCCAGCTCCCTTAGGCTTGGGCTTGTTCTGCAGTTTGAGCAGATTTCTTAATTTTGACCCTAATTTATTTCAGTGAGGAACAGAAGTTAGGTATTCTGTACAGTTTATTCTGAGTCTGTAATTCTGTGATAGTTTTGAGTGAAGACTCGGATATTTAGAGATTTTGTGCTTTGCTTTTTTTGTTGTTGTTCTAATAACAGAATGTCACAGTCTGGGAAATATATAAAGATGATGATTTTTTTTCTGTTGGACTTCAGGACTAGTGTAGAAGATACTAGTGTATGAAAAGGCCCTTTGTTTCTCTTTTCTTTTTCTCATCCATATATATATATGTGTGTGTGTGTGTGTGTGTGTATACATATACATATATATATATACATACATATAGTATATGAATATGAAATGTATATATGAAATATATGTATGTATATATACACATACACACATACATACACACTTTTTTATTGATTATTGGAATTTTCATGTCATGAACCCCAATCATACTTCCCAGTCCTCTCCCAGGTCTGTTTCCCACCCTTGTGACTTCTTCCTCCCCCAAGAAGGAAGAAGAATGAAGGAGGAAGAAGGGAGAAGAAGAGGAAGAGGAGGAGGAGGAAGGGAGACAAGAGAAAGAGGAAGAGGAGGAAGGGAAGGAGGAAACAGCATTTGGTTTGTGTTGTCCATATACTCCCTGGAGCATGATCAAACTCCCAGTGACGAGCCCCTTAAGGAAAGCCTAGGCACAAGAGTGAAAAGACCAGGTGCACTGGAGAGGAACAAAGACTGTCAAAATCAATTGCATAATCCTCTTTGAAGGTAATGAGTTCACTCCTACAGTAATGGCTTCAGTCTAGTCAGTCAGAACATAGGTCCCCAGAAAACTTATTTTAAAAAGTTCTGAACATTGAACTGGGAATACGTTCCTAACACATGGAGTTTGGGGTCAGATTCAAGCCACAGTATAGTTAAAATTAAATAGTAACAGTCCCTGTGAGTCTATTAGATGATATTAATAGAGAAATGGAGTTTCACGGTTTTTAAATTAAATGTACATTTCTTTATATTTTAAAATTAAAATATGATTGAATCATCTCTTTTTCCTTTTATTTTTCTTCTCCCCTTCCATGTAACTCCTGCCCCCAATACATGTCCTCTTTAAAGTGCTATTGTTTTATATACATACATATACATATATATGCATAGATATAAATACAACCTGCTGAGTTTGTTTAATGTTGTATATGTATGATTTCAGGGATAACCACAGTGGTACAATCACAAAATGTAAAGTTAATCCTTCTGTAGAAAGAAAAATAGTTATACTTATGTCTGATATAATTAGACCCAAATTATTAAATCTACATCTGTTTTCCACATGAAAAATAGAGCTTACTTTGGTACATTATCTTCATTCCCTTGGAATTAGAAGTAAATGGCAGAAGCACCTGGAAAGAGTCATCATGTGTGAATACATGACTGCTCTCTGGCTGCATAACTGGTGCTAGAAACTTTACGTGTTGCTGTGGCTTTATTCTTTGAGTAAGTTCCAGTACCACCTTTGACCTAGAAAGATGGATCTGGGTGTCCTGGTGTTAGTCCAGCAATGTGGAACTCACTGTATCACTGGCCTTTTAATTTGTCATAGATTCCAAGTATATCATAATTAAATAAAAAGACCCTCTTTGCACTGAAATGTTAAATTATATATCCATTGAAAGTTCTTGGACAGGAAACCTTTGCTCTAGCAAAATGACTCTGGACTCGGGGTGATCAGCAGGATGACTGATCCCAGTGTGTTGTTGCCAAGTACAGGGAAGACATGGAGAAGTGCGGTGTGTGGAGCTGCTTTGACTCACCCGTTCCTTTGGCAGCGGCTGCAGGCCCGTGGCAGCAGTACAAAATCTGTGTACTTGCACATTTCAAAGCTGCTTTTCTTAGGCTCCCAGAGCAGTTTGTATAGAGGTGGAGCCAAAGTAAGATGTCTACAGACTCTGTCTCAAAAGCAATTCGCATGTAACCTACAAAGGACCCCTTTGAGATTTGTCTTATCACTATGGTCCTCAGTCTTCTTTTAAAGCCTTTGCAGCCGTTGTGTTCAATCTGAGCTGAAATCTGGTGTAGAGATATTTTCCAAATTCCAGCCTTAGGATTACTTAGATTGGAGGGGCTTCTGCCTCCAGGACTGGATGAGGTGAACCTTGAGTTAGAGATAAGTAAAATAGCCAAGGCATTCGTCTGCCTACATTAGTATTTGCATCCAAATTTACAGATTTTCACTTCATATTGTACACTTACTGAGTTCTGATCTGGTTCTGTGAGTACCAAAATATAAACTGTAAAATTGCAGCAATCAGAATTGTAACTTTAATGTGAAAGTCAGCCACAAGTGTCAGCTATTCCAAAGGCTGATAGGAAGGCACATGGTGACAGGAACCAGTCCAAGAAGAAAGAATGTGTGGTCTATCTCCACCTACTCTCAGAGATGGTGGAAGAGAAAAGATGCCACTTTTGAGGAAAATTGGGACTTTTTTTCTCAAATACTGAGTGTCAGGCCATACATGCTTTGTGTGGGCCTCTGTTTCCTGAGCACCCACTGAGGTGGCTCTGCTCCCACAGATGCAACAAACATTGAGGACCATGTTGGTGGAAAACAAATGGCTCCTTATACCCATTTAGTGAACAACACAGATCCCAAACTGATGGATTTGTTCTGGAAAGTCGCCTCATCCCCTTCCCACTGATGTCATGGTGGAAGATGGACTCAGTTTAACCCCTTTACTTACCTTTCAGACCATCCTAGGTAGCAGTTCCCATATGGACCTTGTAGAATCAAAGTGTAGACTATTAAGAAGGTTTCTTTTCCTAGGCTCAATTACAATATAAATAAACTTGTAAGGTTTAGAGGGCTGGCCTCATGTAAGTGGCTAACAGAGAATGAATCCTAGTTTGAGGATGGTAAAGAACCACATGGATGCAGTCACAGCTGGGCCAGACAGTTGGTAGAAAACTTGAAGAAATTAAACAGGTTTCTCTTTCTTTAAGGTGACATTAATGAAAACATCTCATTTCTCTCTGAAAAAGAATAAAAGAGTCAGCGTAGTTTAGGGAAAGAGATCTAATCGAGTGATCAGGAGACCCTGACCCAGTGCACTTGAATTAACCTTTGATATCTGTGGATCTTCTTTTCTCTCTTTGTAAATTGGATGGTCCCCAGAAATTGGATTTGCAGAGCCATCTCCTGTGAATGGTTCCACTTTTAAAAGAATAACTTCTTAAGCTGAAATTATTCTGCAAACTATCTGTAACACTAGGATCAGTAGTAAGAAATGCAAAAGTCCTCACAGAAATGAGTTGTGACAGGATGCATAAAACTTTTCAGAGTAGAGTAAATTTCAAGTAAATTATTAATTTTTATATTACAATGTGAAATTCTAAAAAATATAAAAGAAAAGCTTAATACGTATGTTAATATGTATTATATATATGCACTATCTTAAAAAAAATAACAAAACCACTACCCTGTCCCATTCTAGTTTGCTTTCTGTTGCTGTGATAAAACACCATGATCAAAAGCAACTTGGGAAGGGAAGGGTTTATTTGGCTTGCATATCCCAAACACAATCCATCATGAAGGCAAGTCAGGCTAGAAACTCTGGGCAGGAACTGAAGCAGAAACTCTGGAGGAACACTGCTTACTGGCTTGTTCCTCATGGCTCACTCAGCCTGGTTTCTTGTACAACTCAGGACCAGTTGTTGGGGGGTAGCACCACTCACGGTGAGCTGGGCCTTCCTACATCAACCATTGAAGTCCCTCTTCCCAGCCATGTCTAGCTGTGTTACGTTGACAAACTAACACGCTCTAAACCTCTTTTGAAGTAATCTGAGCTCAAGAATGGTCTATAACTGTAATAGTTCAAGTAGATACTGATTAAATGTAAATATAAATGTGAATGTTTATTTGATTATGGAATAATAATTGAAATGACTGTTTGGTCCCGTTTCTCAGCCTCCATTCAGCCATGTGTATTTATACTGTGTTCCTTTTAGCATCAATTTCATTTTAACTGGTTATGACTTGTGTTGCTGCCGTGCCTGCTGGTAAAAGAAGGCTTCAGCAGCTGTGCTGCCAGAGACATGAACTACTTTCCTGCTTTTGTGGAAGTCCTACTAGGAAGTTCTGCTGATTTCTAACTATCAGATGTAGCTGTGTTAATACAAGTGAATGGTTTGCTATGGCATAGAGTAGCCATAATTACCTTCCTAATGTAATTATACTTCCCGATATAATAATCTCATATCATTAGCACAAGTGAATAAGAACATGGTTGTTAAGTCCGCTCTCCTTTCAGACTGTATGTGTGCCTTCACTTGTCTGCTGCACATCTAGATTTTCATTGGCTTCTTGTCCTGTGTGATGGTGGTATAGGTCTAACTTCAAATGTGATATTAATATTTTCAATTAGGGTTTGTGTGTGTGTGTGTACATGTGCGTGTGTGTTATGTTAAATGATTTAGTCTAGCTAAGATCAGTAATTGGTGAGGAAGGATTGTAAGGGATAGCCAGTTCCTCCTGTAGAGAGAAGCTTTTTACAAGATTGTATCATTGAAATTTTAGTATACACGCAAAGAGAAACTTTACAAAACATCCACTAGATGGCGCCTTGTTATTGCATCCTAGATTTAGCCTGTGGCATTCATGACACAAATTTCAAACAGAAATTGTTTCCTTAGAATCTTAGTTGCTGATAAAAACAAAGATTTGTGTAAACCTTAAAATCTTCTGATAGTAAAAGTGCTATCACAGCATGCTTGGTAACCTGTGTTAGTACTGGGAACCTGCTCTTCTAATCATTTGAACATTTTGTAATACTTATGAAATCATAGAAAGTAGAAAAAAACTGGGTATGATGGCCATCAGTTAGACAGACGGTCTTGGTTTCTTTCAGGTGTTGAGCCTTGTGTTTTAGGAAAATGTTCTGAAGTTCTTATTCTTCCTTCTTCAGCTATGTAGTCCAGGCTACCCTCAAACTCTGGATCCTTTTGCCACAGTTTCTCTTCAGTGATGGGATTATAAGAGGGTGGGAGCATGCTCAGATTCAAGGTCTTAGGTGTTAACTGCCATCAGCCTGATTGCCTGAAATATTTCCTTCTCATTAACAGTAACTAGTACTCACTAATTTAAGGTTTATTTTCATTTACCTTGTTAATAATTTTAGAGTTTATGTCTTAAAGAAGCTTATACTCACATAGTTGTTTTGTTTTTTAATTATAAGCTAAGGAAACACTAGAAAATAGTAAAATTATCAAAAAATAAATACACTCATAATTTTATTATATAAAGAATTTTATAAGCAGCATATTTATTATTCTTTGAGCTTTTTGGTTTCTTTAGGCATGTATATACTTATTGTCACTTATGGTTTGTCAGTTTTCCCCACTGATTATTTTAATTCTTTTGACAAGTGTATTATTATACAAGTCTTTGTTACTATAAGTTGCTGCTGTTAGCTTGGTTGTCGTCTTTTTGTTTTGTTTTATTTGCTTTTGAGATAGCATCTTATTTGGAGCTTGGACTGGTCTGTGATGGCAATCCTCCTGCCTCAGACTCCTGAGTACTGGGGTTGCAAGCATGAGCCACCTTCCCCAAATAGATTTCAATTAGTCTCCCACTATTTCTGTTTAGCTTTTTCTCTTCTATCATTTCTTTCCTACAGATTTTGACATGCAGAAGTATTTTCTTTTTCTAGCATTCACTGATAACACTAAAGCACTAGAGGGCATAGGTGAGGCTCAGGCAATGTTGTCATGAGTTTGATTCCAGCCTGGGGTAGATGGTGAGCTCCAGACTAGTCTGGGAAAGAGTGAAGGACCTGCCTCAAGCAAACAAGCAGCAGAGCTAAGTTAGCACATTTAGCTGTAGTAGGTCTTAGCAATACAAATGCAGGAATTGTGCATGTTAATGAGGACAGTAGCTAGTAGTTGCTAATTGTAACTTATTTCATGTTGATTTGAATGTTTATGTTCTGTGATTAATTGCAATGATAACGACAGAAGATCTTCATAAGCACTTCTGTGGAAGCCACAGTTCTAAGTAGGAACATGAGTAGGTGTGAAGATTTATAGAGACTATTATTTCCTATTTCTATATATAGGGCGAAAGGGTACAGAAAGATTAGGTTATTCCCTCATAGTAACACAGTGAGCAAGGAACCTGTGAACTGTGCATACAAGTGGATAAGAGAAACAGGAGTCTGTGCTGTTAAGTTTCAGGCCAAATAACATGAAATACCTGGATATCAGCAAACAGACTTGACAAGTGAGCTGGAGTTTCTTTCAAGACATATTTAAGAACTTGGACTTTAACTTTATTTTCTTTGATTCTTTTTTCTTTTTTATTAACTTTTCCATACAAAATATTTTGATCGGATCCTTTCCTTTCTTCCAAACTCTTCCAGGGTCTCCCTTCCTCCTTACTCACCCAACGCCATGGTTTTTTTCCTCAAAAACAGAAGTTAAAACAAAAGATGAAACGAAACATAAACACAGGAGTTCATTTTGTATTGGCCAACTATTCCTGGACATGGGGCCTGCCCTGCAGTGTGGTTGTTGTACCTGTGACACTGTATTCAAGAAAACTGATTTTCCTTTTCCAGGAGGTGTCAGTTGCCAATAGCTTCTCTGCTAGGGGTGGGGCTTTGTGTCCACTTTCCTTTGTCAGTGCTGGTATTTACTCTGGTTGGTAATCTGTGCAGACTCTGTACATGCTGTCATATAGTCTCTGTGGATTTTCATATTATCAATCCTGTGCATCTGGAGGACACTGTTTCCTTGGAGTTATCTACTGCCTCTGACTCAGAATCTTTCTGCCTCCTCTTCCTCTCTCTGAGCCTTGATATATCCTGAAGATTTATATATTGCTTTCAAAATGGTATTTGTACTATCAGGTTTCTTGTTGAATGTAAGGTTGTAAATTGCAAGGTTTCTAAAATAGATAATATAGATTCCAATTATGCTTAAAACAGTTCATGTCTTCCTTTGTAAGATGGCACAAACTACGTAGACTTTTCAGTATGCAATGTATGTAAGTATTAAATTGTTCAAGATTCAGTCTCTTAGATTATGGGGGGGTTTTGACCATCTTTTCTCAGCTTTGTCTGAGTTATATTGTCTTGAGTGTGAGAAGTACAATGGTTTCCCAACTGCAGAAACATTTATTTAATGGATGTTTATTAAACACCTAATATATCACAGGCATAATAATGGCAACAGGCATCTTCTAAGAACAAAATGCAGACTCTTTAAACAGGGCATAGCGTATGGCCAGTAGCAGTGAAATCTTAGGAACAACAGTTCTCTTGTATTGCGTGATCATTTGCTTTAGCTTTGTTTTGTTGTTGTTTTTAATAGAAAAGAAAAAAATTAAAACAAGCAAATGAAAAGGAAGATACCAAGACATTCTAGAGTCTCTCCTCTGAATTGTACTGCAGGCTTTCTAGGAACCTTCTCCTGTCTTGAAGTCTCTGTCTGAGGCGGTGGTTCTCAACCTTCCCAATGCTGTGACCCTTTAATACAGTTCCTCAGGTTGTGATGACCCTAACCAATAATTATTTTGTTGCTACTTTATAACTATAACTCTAATATTGCTACTATTATGAATCATAATGTAAATATTTGGAGACAGAAGTTTGCCAAAAGGGTTATGATCCAAAGGCTGAGAACTACTGGTCTAAAATATATCCATGTGGAATTAGAAATTTGCTTTCCCTCCAAATTTTATTTTTAAGTGAGCATCAGTTTGTTGTATTGTGTGATACTTGTCTCATTGAAACACAGCCTACGACAACCTAAAAAAAAAATCAAAACTGGAATCTTAAAACAGAAATCTTAATAGCAATAAATAACTATAGTAAGAAATTTTGATCTGAGACCCAGAGATCAGGGAAGCCTAGGAGGAACTAGTGTATATACAAAAAAAAAAATGTAAGACTTTAGTTGCTTCCTCATGAACCAATATGAATTACTGTTCCTGGAAGATAGTGGGAGACAAGGAATCCCTGTTTTTGGATGGGAGGGAGGGAGGAGAGAGGGAGGAGAGAGAGAGGGGGGGGAGAAGGAAGAGGGGCAGGGGAGGGAGGGAGAACATTGTTTGACCACATAAAGCTTTTGATTCTTAGAAAACTCTAGATTGTGAAAAGTGCCATAAATATACAGTAAAATAAAAGTAGACTTTATCAGTATATCTGAGCTCCCTATTTTAACTGAAGCCGAGGTAGATAAACATACCATCCTTGGTTATCCCTCTTCCCAAGACAAAATGTCCCCAGATCTGAGTAGGGTTGTAGGAGTCCATTATTTGTAGAGAGACCCAGGAGCACAAGTGGTATTCTCATAGGCATGGAAAAGGAGAGTTGTTTCCATGTAAAATGAGCATATTGGTTGGTGAGAGAGCCATATTGTGAAGGCATTGGGGCTTGCTGTACCTGACAGTATAATTACACTATTGGAAGAAAGAGCAGAGAGAAGGCCAGTGTTCAGTCAGAAACCACTATTTATGTAATATTTAGAGGAGGCAATCTGTACTTCTGTTGAGTTAGGTCTTGTAATGCCAGTTTCTTAAAGGCCTCTTTAGTTACTGACAGGCTTGCTGTACATGTGTAAGTAAGGGAAGCACTAAAATTTCAGCTTTCATGCTAAGTCATTGTAAAATTATTATAATTTAAAATGGAGATTTACAATTCTAAATAACCATAGATTGGAATTTCATTGCTCTTTTGCAAATTTAAGGGTGGCAGTTCATATCTGAAAAATGACTCATGAGCTTTGCATTGTTCTGTTCATTAGTCAACCCAAACTTGTGTCAGCATCCTTTCCCAGTAGGTCTTGGAGTGTGCATCTTTATATGTACTACTGCCATGACCTCGCAGAGAGAAGTTTATTATTTCCTACAGTTCTGAGTAGCGTAGCATCTCAGTAGTTTAAGCCCTCATAGTGGTGGTAATGATAACAGTGTATTCTACTTTTTGAAAGGCAAACCTATTTTGATAGCTCATAAATAAACACAGTAGAAACATTAGAGACATTTTTATGTTATTTCAAGTTATTTTATAACTTGATGGTTATAAACAGTCATGTTGTATAAAAAATAGTAAGTTAGTCAAGGGCATCATAGGATATAGTGAATGGACTTTGTGCATTCCTGAAAGTAACTGGGGAACTGAAGTTGAAATGTTATCACTAAGGAAAAGCCCTACTAAGATTGCTCTTAAAAATAATTTTCATTTAGTAGACGGTGCAGTGATTCTCAGCTAGGCTCTATGATCCTCCAGGAAGTGCTTTGAAACTTGTGAGACCTTGTCACAGTGATGGGGTAAGTGTAGGTTGTTTTATACTGAGATTGGAGGGACCTGAGGGATATGGGGATGGACTGAGGAGTGAAAAGTTCTTGCCAATAAAACACTGGTCCCACCCAGAATGCTAAAAGTGTCCTCACTGAAGAATGCTGGTTTAGCACATCACTAAGTTGGGCAGAAACAGTGACTGAAAGTTTCCACCACTTGAACACTGAGGGCACATTTTATGTACATGAACAGTAAGGTAATTCTGTTGAAATTCTGGAAATTTCCACACTTACTGTTTTTCTAATTTAAATGATCTTGTGTGTACTTTTACTTGGTTGCTTATCTAAGGGTCAGTTTAACTTCTCTGTGTCACAGCCAAGCAAAGCAGTCAGAATAGATGTACATTCCTGGTATTTTATACCTGCAGGCCGTAAGTCAATCCAGGTCCATGGAGGAAGGCTGTGTTTGCACCAGCTACTGATCATTGCAAACATGGTTTAAAATGACAGCATGTACTACATTCTTCATAGCCATGCAGTGTAAGGAAACTCAGAGGGTGATTCTCAGGAGGGACAAGGTTGTCCTTCAGAGTACTACATGTAAACTAAGTTCATGTCTCCTTTTTAAGTCAGATATTTTGAGTACATTCATGAAGCATTAGATACAAAACTGAGGTAAAGAAAGATTTGAAGTGCAAACCTTTCTTAAGGAAGGCATATTTCTTTCCTTCCTATGCACATTCTTAAGGTTATACATGATTCACTCTTTTCTTCAACTGTCCCTGACATTTGTTCTTGAGCTTAGTTATTTTGAGGACAGTTCACATATTCATCACTCAGTGAATGCAGTCTTTATAGTAGCCATGCTTCCACTGAGTGTGGAAGACACACCCGCAAACCCAAACTCTCTGTCCTAGGTAGTAAGATATTCTCAGGAGCTTTGTGAATGTGACACTATGGGAGGGGGCTCACTGCAGCAATTCAACTCTGATCTTTAATCAAGGTATGGAAATGAGGCAGAACAGCATGTGTCCTTCACTACTGTATGCCAGAACATTGGCTAATAGCCTAGGACAGCCATGGCACAAACATAGACAGTAGAGTTTTGAAATGCACTCTTAATTAGGCAGTGATATGTTGAGTCTTTTTTTTTTATTTCTGTATATAGTTAAGTAAATGCTTCACTTCTTAATATTCAAACTATAAACATCCCACAATAATTGAATTACAGACAAAAGGCCCATTTGCCAAGTTGCTGTAATTAAGTAACGAAGCAGTTCATTTTGAACAAGTGTGAAAAAAGAGGTCTCCTGGTTGTAGCAAGGCTTGGCAAGAGAAAGTGACTTTCCAAGGTAGCATATTGATCTGTACCTCAAAAACTTGACACTCTGTCCTGCTAAATTATATTGAAAATAATTGTTTTTAAATTAACTTGCTAGTGTCTTTTTTTGCTTATAAGTCAGATGAACATCAAGGAAGCTAGGCTTCACCTTCAGTGCACCACTCCCCATCCGTGTGGTGTGTGCCTGTGGTGTTAGGCCTCTTTATATTTTATTAAAGAGTAAACATACATATGTAATGTCATTTTTAGAATTGGAATCATGGTGCATAAGTATGACCACCGTGGATTTTGTAGGAAAACAATAAATTTGTTGACTTTTTTTTCCCCATCAAAATTTGATGTCCTTTCTTGGTTTCTTCCTGTTTTAGTTTTTCTCTGAAGTAGTGGGATTCAGGTTTGTTTGTTTGTTTGTTTGTTTGGTGTGTGTGTGTACTTTATAAGTACTTGTATTTTGTATTTTATAAGCTACTTTCTCATGTATTCTGTATATCTGTAAGATTGCTGTCATTTAAATACAGAAGGCAGTGTTTTCTGTTTCAGCTAAAAGATAATAGCCATTTTTATTAGAAAAGGAGAACTTATGGAACTGTATATATTCATTGTCATTATGGCTTACTGTAATGACATCTTATCCAATGGCATGTGCATCATCTTTTCAGGTTATCATTCCTTAATTTGAATATCACATGCCCTCAATCCAAGCTGTGTGCTCACAGCTGAGGTGTCTAGTGCTCCTGTGCTGGAGTCAGAATGCTGAATACTAACTGGATGAGTGTCAACTGTAGAACTTGCTTTTGGGATCCTGTTCAAACAAAACTCTGTATTTAGGTGGGGTGTTGTGTATGTGGGGATGCAAGTGTGCTTGCATGTATGTGCCTCATGTGTGGAGGCCAGAGAGGACAGCTTTTGAGTGTAGTTCTTAAGGTACCATCTATTCCCCCCCGCTTTTGGAACAGGGCCTCTCAGAGGCCTGGAACTTGTACCATAGCTAAACTGGCTGGTCACTGAGCCTTCGGGACCCTCGTGTCTCTGTATCCCCAGGACAGGGATCACAAGCATCATGACACCTTGCTTTTTTGTTTGTTTGTTTGTTTGTTTGTTTGTTTTGTTTCATTGTTATTTCTGGAGATCTAACTCAAGTCCTTGTGTTTTCAAGGCAGTCATTTTATTGACTGAGCTGTCTTCGAAGCCTCACAAACCCCATCTTATGAGCAAATAATACTCAACTCTCCAAGTGAAGCTAAGATTTCTGATTTCTAATACATATAAGTCTGTGAGTTCTAAACTGGTTAGATATTTTGGAAAATAAATCTGGCTGTCATGGAAATGTAGTTTATTGGCTTTCTGATGGCCTCTGCCAAATCGGTAGCAGAGGGCACATTGCAAACTGTAGAGAAAATGAAGATCAGACAAAAATTATTTATAAACTTTTAAAAGCTGCATGCTATGTACCTAACAAGAGGCTGCCAGAGTTGAGAAGCAGGTTTTAAGGAAATAGGAAGTGTGTCTGACAGGAGACAGCATTCACAGAGTTAAGACACTACTTTGTCAGTTTGACAGCTTCTTATCCCTGGTCCACTTACCCTGAGGGTATTTAATCAGCTGCTTTCTGAAAAGAATGTTGGAGGTGGTAATTCGGGGTCAACTTTAAGCTAGTTGCAGAGTCACACTTGAACAATACAAGCACAGAGACTTCTGTAAATGAAATTGAAGGAAAGAAGAAAGGGGTAATCTCAACCAGACTTGAAACTGTTGCCTGAAATTCACCTGTATGAGACACCCATGAGACACTCTTTCCTTTCTTTCTTACCTTTTTTTCCTTCTTCAGCTGTCGCCTGCATTGGTACTGAAATAATTAAGTTATCTTGTCATGACCCTGATTTCTACTTCTTGGTTGCTAACTCTCATGAACTGTAAGTGATGTCTCTCCATACATGATGTCTCCTCATGCCCCAGTGCATTTTGACTAAGACTCTGTTAGGATAAAAGTCCTGGAAACCACAGATTCTGTCATTACAGAATTGTCTTTACAGATTTCCAGTTAAACTTCTTGATGCTGGTTTTTGTTCTACCTTTATAACCACAGGATTTTCTTAATACTGCTATTCGGTGTCTTGTCTTTAAGATATTCTGCCATAGAACAAGGAACTTTGAGAACTGTAAGCTGCTCTGAATAGACGCTTTTCTTGTCTGCCTCTTTCATTAGGAAAATAGAATAAAATTGCCCTTTAGGATCTTTTCCTGTATTGATCAGCTTGTTTCAGAAGCTGGGTGAGAAGAAAAAGCTAAGCCATTCTTTCTACCATTTTTTATTACCAATAAACCTGGTAATTTTAACTTTAAAAACAATACTTTAGCCATTTGTGTCTCACTAAATAGTACAAATTCAAAATACTCTCAGGTTTATAATATAGTGAGACAAATGTGTCCTTTTAATATCTCGTATATATGTTATTAAGGTGAAATTGAACTGCACTTGTAAAAGGAAGTCTGGTGTTAAAGATGAAGATATATATCAATGATAACAATTTTGTTCAAAAGGGACCCATATTTTACTTTAATTTTTTTAAAAAACATTTTATTGGATATTTTACTAATATTTCAGATGTTATCCCTTTACCTTATTCCCTCCCCCCTCCACCCAGGAACCCCCTATCCCATCCCCCCTCCTCCTGCCTCTATGAGGATGTGCCCCCACCTACCCCCCTACTCCCGTCTCCCCACCCTCACATTCCCCCATACTCTGCGTTCAGCCTTCATGGGACCAAGGGCCTCCTCTCCCACCTATGCCCAACAAGGCCATCCTCCCCTACATATAGAGCTGGAGCTATGGGGACCCATATTTTATATTAGTTCAGTGCTGTGTGACTATAATCCCAGAACTCAGGAAGCTGTCACAGGAAGATCACTACTTCAAGGCCAGCTTGAAGGGCATGGAAAGTTTGAGAAAAGCCTGAGCTAAATAATGAATGCCTGTGTCAAAACACATTCACACATGCGTGCGCACGTGCTAAGTTGAACCTTAACCTCCTACAGACCCAGGTTTAGACGTCTTTAGTGTTGCTTGGGCTATGAATGCAGTTCTAACATGCTGCAGCTTTACTTGCAAACCTCTGATGTTTCTTAGAAGTCTAAATCTAGAAGTGACTGTTGGTCAAACTTTTGTCTCTCCTCAATTCAAGCAGTAGTAGACTCTAATTTTAATATGACACAGCTATTTGTGTTCAATTTTCTTTTGTTTTTCCTTTATAAAGAATGTCAATGACACTTCCTAAGTGTCAGAGGGGTTTGCTATTTTGTTGTTAGAACCCAAACATTCATTGCTGACTGCCTTTTCTCTTGGTGGCCATTCTATCCAGGTCCTGAGAGTCACAGTTACAGGTTGGGAACAGAGGCTAAGGCCCTTCATGTTTCTGAGTGAGGTGGCTGTCACACTTACATCTTCCTCTTCCCAGTACATGCTTTTTCTTCATTTCAACTCATACACCATATTTGTAGTAGAGGAGAAATTGAAATAGGGTTCCATATAACTATTTGGTAACATACCTTCAAGATGAACCCTAAAATTGTTTGAAATTGATTTAATTGACTCCTGGATATATGGGAAACACTAAAGTCTTACTAGTAAGAAAATTTATTTGATTTTTATATAAATTATAATAATTTTATATCATATATGATTTTTATTTTTATATGTATAAATAATAAAAAATTGCCCAACAAAATAACATTTTATTAATATTATTTAAAAAATCATCAAATGAACTCAATGATCATTTAATAATGCAACTCTTAAGACAGTGATTTAATGAATTGTGACTTAGTGAATTAAGCTTATAATGTTATTAAGGTGGAGTTGAACTCCACTTGTAAAAGGAAGTCCGGTGTTAAAGATGACAAAGGTAGTTACCATTTTTTTCTTTTCTTTTTCCTTGGGTTTTATTTCTTTGCTATGAGCTTCATGATCTATAGAGGACTCAGTAGAAACATTCTAGAGATTAATTCTGTTTGCAGCAATAGTGGAAAACTCTAAAGTCACGTAGGCATGCCTAGTGGCAAATAGCAGGGTAATAATGTGTCTAGTGTTCTATGGTTCCAGTCCTGCTCATGTGGTGAACCAGCTTTCCTGGCAGTGAACTGTGCTAGTTCCTCTCTGTGCCTCAGTTCCTTACTTCAGAAATTTGCCCAATTGTGGTTCTTATTTCATAGTGTCATTCGGGGAATTAGATAACTTAATAGTTACTACAAGTTAGAGTAGTACCTGCTGTATGGGTAGCTCGAGAAAGGAAAACAAAGGCCTATGTACTTTCCCCCATTTCTTGGTTGTGTTTTTCAATTTTAGCTTCAAGTCCAGTAAAAATGTAGTTATTCCTCAGAAATAGCAAGAACCATAGTTACATGCCACCAACACATAAGCCATAGGAAGTCTTACTAAAATGTTGAAAATTATTTTTTTCCTTAATACAGAATCTAAAAAAAGCACATGAAGAGTTTAAAGTATCAGTAATTAAAACACAACTTAGTGAAGGTATGCAGCATTCAATATTGTAGCTAATTTTTAAATTATAGAATTCAGTGTTAATTAAACCAGGAGGAAATGTAAACATCGTGGGGCAAACAAAATTACCATTGCAAAAGATCCATGTATACAGTTAAAAATACAGATAAACTTCCACCAGTGTAAAGGTTGTTGACATGGTTGAGTCTGTACCTCTCTCTCTCTCTCTCTCTCTCTCTCTCTCTCTCTCTCTGTGTGTGTGTGTGTGTGTGTGTGTGTGTGTGATAGTGAGAGGAGAGAGGGAGAGAGGGAGAGAGGAGGCGGCTGGGGGTGGGATTAGAATGCATGTGTGTTGTTATCAGAGGCAAGTTTTACAGAGTTGATTCTCTCCTTCCACCCTGGGTTCTGAAGATGGAACCAAAGTCATCAAGGCTTTCAGAGGAAGCATTTCTGTCCACTGGCCATAAACCAGCCCCCTCCCCTTCTCTCTCTCTCTCTCTCTCTCTCTCTCTCTCTCTCTCTCTCTCTCTCACACACACACACACACACACACACACACACACACACACTCACACACACACACACACACAGGGCAGGTATGACAGTGGAGGCAAGCCAGGATGAACGCTAATATTGACAATACTGTATTCTTCAACCCATAGTTCTTCCTCTATGGAATAAATAACTTTGTAAGGGAATGTGAGTGTAAGGATCACAAAATGTCTGCCGGGCAGTAGCAGCACACAGCTTTAATCCCAGCACTTGGGAGGCATAGGCAGGTGGATTTCTGAGTTCAAGACCAGCCTGGTCTACAGAGTGAGTTCCAGGACAATCGGGACTGCACAGAGAAACCCTGTCTCAAAAAACCAAAAAAAAAAAAAAAAAAAAAGTCACAAAATGTCATGATGTGTCATGTGTTTCCTGATTGTCTTTGACCATTACATTTTCCTCTTCCTTAGTATTCCTCTTCTATAAACATGCTGCCAGTTCATAATTCAAATCTTAAGATTCAGGAATTAGCAAGCCACCTGACTCTGTTCCAGATAGCTCCACCTTTAGAAAGATGCAGAATCTACCCCAGTATTAGGTGTCTGTAGTTATTTTTGTCAGCAGCCAAGTGGAGCTGGCAAAGTTGGAACCTAGGTTCACAATAGACAGTGCGGTATGGGGAAGTTTAGCTGTTAAAGGGTTAACAGTGGCTAAGTTTGGATCATCAGAAGGAGTAAATCTGAATTATTGGGTTTAGTTTCTTTGGGTGCCCACATGAGGTGATGTCAGCATTGTATTATACCCTCCCTGTTTTCTCAGGGTTTAGGCTGCACTTGCTGCTCTGTATTTCATGCTATCTAGTTCCCAGATTGTTCTATTACTATATAGGTCCGATCTCACCAGCAAATCTCGATTGCTTGAGCTCATCTTCATAGCCAGTGCTGTCTCTCTTAATGTGAGTTCATACATGGGTCCCCGAAGGTTAACACAGGGTGGAGAGGTCTCAGCAGAGGCTCTGTGTGAGAGCTCACCTGAAGCACTGTCTTAGAGTCTTGAGAGCTAAGCTGCTTACAAAGCTCAGGAGGGAAGGCAGCGCTCTCTTCACTGCAGTGAAGCCTACCCTTCCTGTTTGAGAAAAGCTGTGGCATTGCATAATATGTTTCTGACATTCACCATTAGACTGTGAACAAGGATGGTCTGACGTAGCTTCCTTCCTAGAATCCAGGTAGTTACATTTATGCCATTTAAGTTCCAGTTTTTTTTTCGAAAATTTCATTCAAACTTAGTTTACATTTTACATAATTTTAATAGTGTACATCAGTTTCACATAGTAATTAGTTCTCTTGTGACATTTTATACAAGTATATAATACATTTCGATTATATTTACTCCCATGTCTATTGTCCTCTCTTGCCCTCTTTCCCCTCACTTCCTGGTCCTCTCCCTATTCCCAAATAGTCTTGCTTCTACTTTCATGGTTTGTTTTCTTTAAATCCAAATTTCATATATGAGAGTAAACCTGTAATATTTATCTTAAGTAGTGGCTTATTTATATAGCATAATTTTATTTTTCAAATGACATGTTCATTCTTCTATAACAAGATAATATATATATATATATATATATATATATATATATATATATATGAATGACTGAACATGTCATTCATATATATATGATCTTTATCAATTTATTCTTAATTAGCGTATTTTAAAGTCTCACAATGTGAGGATTTTTACTTCACAAAGCATGCTCTGAGCCTCTCATAGTGACTCACACCTTTAATTCCCATAGTTAATAGGCAGAGATGGGTGGATTCTTGAGGTGTATATAGTGAGTTCCAGGCCAACTAAGGCTACTTAGTGAGACCCTGTGTCAAACAACCAAACAAAAACATGCTGTTGATTTTTTGCTCTTATATTTTAAGTATTTGCAGTAAGCTGGGAAGCTGCATGGTCCCCTTGGATTATATGGTCGGTTTGCCTTTCTTGCTATGTTGCCTGTGGCAATAGCAAGCTGTTGTGATAACTATTAAACTATAAACTTTGTATTGTGTAAAATACTGAATTTAGTTCAAGTAGCAAAAACTCAAGTTTTCCACTCCACTTATAAAAATTAGAATGCATGTTCTTTCCATCAATAAGACACTTGAAAGATTGAGCATTCATAGGCTATTATTTACAAGGACATCAATACTTATAAAATGCAAAGTGAGTACCTGAGTCATATAAACACTTCAGTTCTGGACTCCTTTTCTTCCCCAATGTATTCTGAACACCAGACCTATGTAAAGGACTGTTTTGAAATACGAATGGATGTTGGAGATTTCTTAAGTACAGAGAGATACTAATGAAGTGCCAAAATCGTTATTTAAATGGTAATAGTATTCATTACAAAGTAAATACATTGATTAAACACCACAGTCTATGAGATAATTTAGATGTAATTGTGTTTGCCTGTGATTGGGACTATGAGTGTAGAGGATTTAAGGCTATGACAGTCACTGGCACCTGAAAGATTCTGTAACTCTCTACACATCTCACTGACCTTTAAAGTAGTTAGGTTTATTCGTGCTTTGCAGGATTGAGTAATGAGATGTAAATAAGAGAATGTAATAAAGGCGTTACACATTACTCAGTGCTACAACATTACAAAGTAGCAGTTAAGAGCAGCAAGTGGTGGTGTCAGTGACAGTTTTTACATATTAGAAAATATATTTGGAACTTAATGAAAGGCACTCAAATTTCCTATATTGTAAAGTACTTCATTAAAACTAAACAGTTTTTAAGATCTGTGAGAAAATGACCTAATTACTCCATCATAATCTGTCTTTGACAAAGTCAACAGCAGCCTGTGCCCCTGGTAAGCTGTATTCCCTGCTGTATTCATCAGGTCAGGAACTCTGTGGCCTTGACAAACCAGTATCTAAGTAGAACACTCTCTTCTGTGATCCTGCATACACTGCCTCATGGCAGTATGGAAAGATGTGGTTACAAGACACTGCGGAGACTCCAGGTAGAAAGGAAGGCAATTAAGGAACAGTCATCAGCCACTAAGAACCTTGTTTGAGGGAAAGTGGTGTCAAGTTAATCCTTGGGCATAATGTATTTTTGGAGCTTTTTAAAGATCTCTCCCTAGTTTACACGGCCTCTGAGTGCAAGTGTGTTACAGGGAATGTTCACTCTGTATACTAGAAAACATTACTTTTCTATTCAAATAGTCAGCTATGAGATACAAAATTGGCCAGCAGAGGGAGCAGATTTATGTAAACTGGGCCATGAGAAATACATAGTTCAAAATGCCTCAGTGAACAAGGATCCTCCCAGATGCCCATTACAGCCCTCCCATGCTGTCTACACAGAGAGAGAAAATGGAAGGACCAGGCTCCCGGGATCCCTGGCTTCTGTCCTTTACATCCCACTTTTCAGTTGAAGGTTTTGTTTTGTTTTTTGGGTTTTTTTTTTTTTTTGTTTGTTTTTTTGTTTTTGTTTCGTTCTTTTGGTTAGTCATTTGAAGTAAAAACTATGTTTTAAAATGCCATATAAATATTATTTAGCAAATTAAAACAAAATTTCAATGACTAGCTCTAGAATTAAGGTTTCTTCAGGTTAGAAGCCCCAAAAGGATTTCATACGTGAAAGCTATCATAAACTTGTAAGTTGTGAATGATGAGGAACAGGATGCTGTTAGGACCAAATCATGCAGTTAGGAAGTAGTCTTTGTTTCATGTACTGAATTAGGAAACCGAATATATTTAAGAAAAAGAAATCTTGCCAAATACGATATATGAAACAAATGTCTTTCTGCTCTAATCTAGTTATATAGAAAAGAACCATAGTATCTCATGCATCCTAATTAATGTCCTTGGTGGGTATGGAATTGATATAAGATTATCAAGTTTACACATTTAACCAGTTTTGTGAATAAGTGCATATTCAGGATAGTATTCTGAGCTTTGGGCAGTTTAAAGATAAGTAGCACTTTACCTTCACGTAATTTAAAATCTGATGAAATATGAGTTAACTCCAGTATGTTAGTGCAGGAAGAAGCTAAGGCATTCACTGAAAGAGCTGAGTCACTCAAGATACTAGAGTATTCAAAAAAGGAATAGCATTTCTTTTCTACTTGGGACAAATGAGTAAGTTTTCCCCTTTACAAGTATGTAGGCTGAGAAGTTTTGTACTGTATAATGAAGTAAGTTAGCTTTCATGAAATTATTTGCCATTTCTTTAAAGAACAATAACAGAAAAAAAAGATCCAACTGTTCATTTAGGGTGCTGACTAATTCAGTCATTATGATTGAACACCACGATGAATGATGAGACTTTGTAAATCAATTGCAATCTTGAAACAACTAAGTCATATAAAATAAAAGCAGTTCTTTTAAACCTTGATACATATATGTGTGTGTGTATATAAAATTAAAGAGCTCATATAAGCTACAGAAGATAAAGTAGTTAGAATTTAGTGATAAATTTAGTGAGAAAAGAATAATCATTTCTCCTATGAGGTCAGATTTACTCACTAGGAATCATTGTTTTCATCGTGACTACTACATAAAAACAATTTCCAAATGAATAAAATCACCAAGTATTTTCAGTTTGGTGATTTGAGCGTGTTGTTTGAATGGATGGGCACCAGAAATTTCTGAATTGGTCACAGCAGGTGTGGTATGGCTAGATTAGAAAAGTAACTGAGGGCTTGAGAGATGGCTCAGCTATTGAAGGCTAGGCTCACAACCAAAATATGAGAAAAGTAACTGAAATAAGTAAGAAAAAAGGTAAGGAATCATATGCCAGAAACAACATGGATTTCTTTACTAAATAAGTGTTTGCATAGAGTGTGCCTGGCCTGTGTCAGGTCCTAGGGCTGCCCTAGGGAACATGCAAAAGTTCTGTTCTAGGTCATGAGCCCTATGAGGCAAAGAAGGAAACAGGTTGTCCTGTGTAGTACATCACAGTAGAGCTGCCTAAACCTTTTGAATTTGCAACACTTTTTTCCCCAGGAAAATCATAAGTGATCCTTGGTATCTAAGTGTATAAAATAGGCATGTGAATCAAATATTTACTGATAAAAAAATCATAACTAAGTTCATTTTAAATCTATTAGTGACAAGAAAATAGTGATGATGTATATATGTTTTATTTTTACATAATTAAATCTTGGCTGACTAATACTGCAGAATATAGAATAGATATTTTTATTTTATACTTGTTAGCATTACAAATGCTGGCTTGTATAAATGTATAGGAGATGTAATGGCTATTTCTGGCCGTCAACTTGATTATATCTGGAATGAACTACAATCCAGAATTGGAGGGCTCACCTGAGATCCAGGTCTAGAGGCTGGAAAACACAAGTTTCTGACCTGGATCTTGGCATGGAGATCTTGAGGCATAGTGGCTATGAAAAGCTTTGTCCCAGGTAAGGTAGTAGATGCCTTTAATCCTAGGAGACTGTGACAAGGAGATCTCTGAGTTCAAGGTCAGCCTGGGACAAAACAAGTCCCAGACCCAGGTGTGGTGGTATGTACCTTTAATCTGGGCCACACCTTCTGCTGGAGACCTACATAAAGACATTGGAAGAAGGAAGATTCACTCTTCTTTGACTGCTTGCATTTACTTGGCAGCACATCTGTTGGAATCCTCTACAGAAGACCAGCTGAAACAACCAACCTAGTGGGACTGAGCAACTACTAGATTCCCATCACAAAAAATTCCCTTAATATAAAGAGACATACCATAAGTTCCGTGACTCTAGAGAACCCTGACTAATGTGGAGGATAATGATAAAAATATGGTTTAGTGGACATTTCAGAAACTGTTGAAAATTCTGCCTGTAATCTCAAGCCAAATTAATTTGTTATAAAATAAAACTCAAATTAGCAACATAAACAATAATTTAAAAAATCTAACATTATAGTAATATAATGCAAAGACATACTAATTTGATACTTAAATGCTGAGGAATGATGGTAAGAAAATATTTAAAGCTTTTGTTTTCTGTAATTGAATAATTATGAAGTTTATATAAGCACAATGCATTTTATGTACAATGTAAATATTGCATTTCCAGCATTGGTGCTTGAAGCAGCATGTTTATTTGTATTACATTGTATGACACATTTAGTACAAAGCATGTATACTTGTTTCTGTGTCCAGAACATGGAGGTGGTAAAGTCACAATATTACATGGTGAACATTGCACATTGCCAGGAACAGCTTAGATTCATTCTGTCCATGGTTGATTTTTTAAATTAATTTGGTGATTCTCTGTTGAAAAACCTTTTATCTTTGCCAGATTTTTCATGTCAAAGAAACTTATAGCTGTAAAAGAAAACAGGGATGGGGTCAAGAGGGTTTCATATATTATGTGAATATCAGAGTTTGGAGTTTTTTAGTATTTTTAGAGCTTGTTAAAGAAGTCCCAGGGACTTGATTGGCATGCAGAAAACTAGATTATTGGTACAGTTTTAGCTAAGAAGACCAAACTGATGAAAAACAGTGGAGCATGTATGAAGTAGAAGGGACAGATCTTGGTAAGAGATTAGAAGTTGGGGTAAATAGCCACATGTAGTAATTTGTAGAAAAAAGGCAAAAAAGGCGTGTATTTTCATATATTAATGCATGTGCATATATGTGTATAAGACAAACAAAGAGCTAATATAGCTTGTAAAGTATTTGTGAATATTTGTGAAACAGTAAGAGATAACTTGTCTTGGTTACTTCTGTGAACAGATACCATGGCCGAGGCAAGTCTTATAAAGACAACATTTAATTGGGGCTGGCTTATAGGTACAGAGGTTCAGTCCATTATCATCAAGGTGGGAGCATGGCAGCATCTGAGCAGGCATGGTGCAGGCAGAGCTGAGAGTTCTACATCTTCATCTGAAGGCTGCTAGTGGAAGACTGACTTCCAGGCAGCTAGGATGAGGCCCAGGCCCACAGTGACACACCTACTCAAACCTCCTAATAGTTCCACTCCCTGGGCCAAGCATATACAAATCATCACATGCCTGGTTCCTAGTCACCAGGTTCTGGCATACTCCTCAGGAGTATGGCATGGTGAAGGCAGAGGTCTAGTCTAGGCAAAGCAATTTATTTGAGAATCTAGAAAGCATAGATTGAAATCTGAATCAGTAGAGAGTTAAGGGACTGTGACATGGTTAGAAATATCTGCATGTTCTCTTTCAGCAGTTATTGTTGAAGGTTAGCACCAAAATTAGGACCATCTCAGTTTACCACAAGGTAGGCATTATGAACGAATAATTGCCAGGCAAATTGATTCTGCATAGGTGCTTGCTTCATGGCCTTGGCATGTGTAGAGACCTGTCTGACTTGGAAAAGACTAGTTTGTACAAAGACTTGGTAAAGAGGGCTGGGGATTCAGAGAGAACACTCAAAGAGGGATTGTATATAGACTAAAGACAGAGATTGATGAAGCAAATTGTTGACAGTTTGAAAGATACTAATAGCTCAGGGTAGCAAAACAGGAAGATTGAAGTGCAGTCAGGGCACAGGAAGGAGCTGATCTTGGCTTTGCCTAAGAAGAAGAGAAGTTTTGAATTGGTACACCAGGTATGAATTCGGAATGGTTCAGGAAGGCAGGACATTCTTAGAATGTGTCTCATTGTGGGAAGAAAAACAGTATGGAAGATGAGTCAAAACTGAGGCTCTGGTGTTTGCAGATCTGGTTGGAATTCTAGCTCCTGAATTCATGCTGGCCCATGGCTGTGGATGTGTTGCTTTGTCATTCACAGTGGCTTTGTTTTCAGCATCTTTTCCCAAAACTTATTTTAAGAATTAGACAGTAATTCATGTGGAGTGTTTGGTATGTAGCAATGTTCATTCAATAAAGTTTGCTGTTATTATGAAGCAGCTTTGATTAATGGCCAAGAACCAGATTCTGAAACCAGACTTCCTGAGCTCAAATATTAGTTCTGCCAATTATGTGTTGCTGATATGATTTATACATATTACTTGTGGCTTTCCAACTGACCAATAAATTTGCCTTCTTGGCCAGCATAATTGTATACTATCCAAGTGACATGTATTTAATGAAAACTTGTTAATTTATAAGAGGGACAAAACATGTCCCCAAATTATATGTGCCTCAGTTTTCTTATGTCTAAGAAGAGAATAATACCTATCATTTAGACTTGTAAGTTAAAAGTGTTAATGAGTATAAGCTCTCAGTCTGTGATGCATAGAAAGCATACATGGCCAGCTGTCATTATCATCATTATCCATGCTCATAACATTAACTGAGAAGTGTACTTTCTACAGAGCACATTGGGGCTGATGATACAAGTGAGTGATTCATTCATAGGTAAGCACTGAACCTCAGACTGCAGAGTTTTGTGGAAATGTGAGGTCACAAGAGTAGCCAGACATCCAAGTACTGCCCTAGAGAAGAAAGGTAGTTAAGGAATTTAGAGCTTAGCTTGAGAAAGGACAGGACCAGTCATGATAGGAAAAGAGCACCAATAAACCCCATTTCAGGAGTGCTATATTTTGGGAGAATAATAAAAAGCAATTAACAAATGGCCACAGAAAGGAATAAAGCTACTGGAACATGTTTTTAGACTGATGTTAACAACTATGTGAAATTATCTTTGACTTATTACATCTATCACATTTCCTTATTAACTTGTACCTTTTTCCTCCTCCTCCTCCTCTTCCTCTTCCTCTTCTTCCTCCTCCTCTTCTTCTTCCTCCTCCTTTTCTTCTTCTTGCAATTTTCCTGCTTATTTTTCCTTTCTGGGTGTTTTCTTTTAAGTGTTCTATTTTTCTGCTAACAGAACATCATAGAAGTCCGGTTCCTATGTTCACTTTCCATCTATTCGCCTAGCACTAGTGCTTATCTAACACAGGTCGGACTGATGGGATTAAAAAAAAAAATGACTGGCATGCTTATTACTCTGAAGAGTCCCTGACAGGAATTCCCATGAGGGCATAATGTACATATACTGTACAGGAAAATGTTGTCAAAGGTCAATAAACTTCAGTACAGGCTTTGTGTCTGTGTGGTTGATGGGAAGTGTTGTGCTGGAAGGCAAGTGGTGTGAACTGGAACTAGCACAGTATGTGAGGTGGGCTGATACAGAGAGGACAGGGAGTCAGACTGCAGGCATTGGGAGCACAGAAATTATAGCACAGAAGCTATGAGGGCGGAGTGGAGAGAAGCAATGGGGACGTGCAGAAGACAGCAGAAGCAGAGGGTGAGCTGAGTTACGGGGAGTGAGGTTGGACAAGCCTGCAGACAGATCATCTTCTGCACTGATAGTAGATGAGGAAGCCCCTGTGAACATCATTTTTTTTTGTACTTCATCTTCCTGCCAATGTGATGATTGTGACCTAAATGCTTATGAATGCATGCAAACTAAAACCTTTGTTAATATGTAAACTGAAAGGCAATTTTTAACCCAGTGAAGAATATCAATCTGTCAATTAAGAACATAAATACCTGTACAAAATACCAGAGAAAGTAATGGTTGCATTGCTGTTACTGACTTTTTTGTGTAAATAGCTTATCCTAGTCATCTCTTGGTGTCATGTCTCTTCAAGGTAGCTATTGTCTTGATATCTGTAGCTTAGAGCAGCAATTTTTCTTGTTAGGCTATCCTAATTACAAGTATCATGGAATGCTGCAAGTATTAAAAGATCTTAAAAATATATATTCTATCATGAGTTATGCACAGTGGTCTGAGACACTTTGACTAGTGGCGTAGTGTTATTTATGAAGAGCACACAGACACCATCATGATAGAGCTGAAGTTTCAATTGAAGAGCTTATTGCATCTCAGTAGGGAACATTTAGAGATACTTTATATGAATTTTAATTGCATTACTTCTAACATGAGAGTGTTTATTGAGTTAAATAGTTTTTTCATTTAATCTGTCTATAGGTTAGGATTCTCATTAGAGTCCCAATAAATAATAATGATTGTCATTTGTAGAGCTTTTATCTTCAAAGAGCTTTCATCTAATGTATTTGTCATTTGGAGTCACCAGAGACATGGTATACTTTCTGCTGAGAATCTCTGAGTTTCTTCCTTCACCCTCAGTGTGCTGCTTTGATTTCCCAGATCCTTTAAACTACTACTTCTGCAGTAAATGCATCAGTTACGGCTAGCAATTGAAGTCCAATTGAAATGACAGATTTTCATTATTATCTTGTGTATTAGTTGTGTGTTAGTATTGCTTAAGAATCTGAGATTGTCATATAATCCCAGACGATGTAATAACCCCCTTTGAATGAAATCCATCCATTGCTTCATTTGTTGCATATAGACTGCTCGATGAATTTGTTGTTCTTTGAGAAAAAGCAGCCAGAGTAAACTAAAACTTCACTATTAAAATTAATAAAATGTCCACATTACTGGGGGTAGTTTCTCAGGCTTACTTTTTTTTTTTTTTTTTTGTCTTTCCTACTTTTTTTTTTTTTTTTTTTTAAACATTTCCTTTGATTCTTCTTTCAATTTCTTACTGCTTTGGAGAATTATAATCAAGAACATCATTAACCCCGACTGTTTTACCTTCTTCTTACAGTTTGAAAATAGATGGATAGGAAATTAAAATCTAGCTTGTTAAATTAGACAACTGTAAGTTATTCCAGTGTCCGGTTCACAGTTGGAAGTGCTTCACACCTTTAGATTACACTTTCCAGACCATTCCATTCTGACACGCACTACCTACAGTTCACTTACTGTTTTATTTAGCTCTCAAGAATGCTAAAATTAGATGTCCTGTTTTATTTCTGACCCTGTTCAGGGGTTGCTGGCTCTATTTCCTCTCACATCCAGGTGGCTGTTGGTTGTCACAAACCATAGTCCACCTTGGGCTGTGTATCAGAGTTGGACAGTTTCATTCTCCTTCCACATCAGGAAAAGAACATCTGAATTCAGAGAAATGAAAGAGATGGTGGTTACTCTGAAGTCACCATAGTATACAAAAATAGTAGATCGTTGCCACAGTTAAGTACTGGGGTTTGTATAGCTGTTTGGAAATACTCACATCTAACTGATCTCAGCACTTTGGTATTTCAGGAGACAGACAAACAAATAAGGTCTTGAACCATCATAAGAAAGGCTGAGCATTAGAGGAAGGATTTGTCTAAACTGTTATTCAAAGGAAAATGTAGTGAAATTGCCAATATAAAGTCATTATACGAATTTCTGTGCAAGGAGCGTTACAGAAGTACAGAAAGGACATAGTAACCAGAGTAACATGTAGACTGTATAGAAAGAATGAAAGGAGGTCATGCATGATGGGAACGAAGGTGAACTTCAAACTACATGAACCTAGCCATTAGTGTGATGCTTGAGACCCTATTTTATCTGTGAATATTGAGTTATATATGCACAGACATATTGTGGACCCTTTATTTGATTCAGCTAGCCTCATAAATAGGCAAGGAAAAAAAACTTTAAAAAGCATTTATGCTGCTCCTGCACAGGATTCTCATTATTATTAGTCCCCAAATCTAAATACAATAACATTTTATAAAAGATTTTGGCATGCTAGGATTTTAGTATCTGTAAAGGGTACTGAACACATGTATGTTTGTGTTTGGAATAAATGCTTGTTGTATGTAAAGCTAATAGTATAATGTAATTCACAAGTCTTGGGACTAAAAATACAATTTTTCTAAAGGCACTGAAAATACTTTGCCCTCTGCAATTGACAAAATGCCTAAGTGTATGGTTTCCCATTGATTTTTTTTTACTATTAAAAATGTTATCTCATAAAATATTGGGTCCCCAATATGGATTTAATTACCACTCAAGACAGCTTATCCTGAATGATTAATAAACCACAGCAGCAGCCATTTCCTTTGCTCTCTGTATGGCAATGGTATTTTTGGAAATTGGGCTGCCCTTGCCAAGCTTTATTTGTAGATAGAATGGGAGTTGTTAAATGGCCTATCAATTCACAAGGAATCTTTGTTCTTTTATTAAGAGCATGCCAGATAACTGGTTCCATTAGAGTTTTCAATAACTTCTTGTGCTCTTAAAGCAGCCACACGAGCCATATAATTACTTCATTCAGCAGAAATTGTTGCTACTACAGCCTTAGAAACACTGTTTTGCTTCCTCCTCCTCTTCTTCCTCCTTCTCCCCCTCCTCCTCCCCCTCCTCCTCCTCCTCCTCCTCCTCTTCCTTCTCCTCCTCCTCCTCCTCCCTCTCCTTCTCCTCTCCTTCCCTTCCCTTTCCTCCTTTTTTCTTTCTCACTTCTTCCTTTATTCCCTTCCTCCTCCTACCTCTCTCTTCTGTTGCTTTTGTTTTTGGTTTACTCATAGACAAATGCATACTTGGTGAAGGGTTTTTAATTAAAGTGAAAATTCTTTATGAAAATATTTTATTGTCTTCAATAAGACAATTCTCTCACTATCATCTGCAGTGAGCTGGTTGAATAACTAGAAGTGTACTCATATTTTGATATGCTATGCTTATTGAAATGAACAGGTGTGTTAGTTAGGAAGAGCATGGTATATATAACTTCAGAGCACGGGGGGGGGGGCGACTCAGTGGGGAAAGGCACTTGCAAACAAGCCTGATGATCAGAGTTCAGTCCCTGAAACCTGTATGTTAGAAGGAGAGAACAGACTTCTGCAGGTTGTCCTTGACCACCGCACCCCCCACCCTGCTATAATATAGAGTGTAGGGCAATGGGCTGTGAGAAGCAGCTGGGTGTTTGGTTGAGCATGAGTTTTGAACCCCCGGAACCAAACCCCGGAACCTTTATTGGACGGCAGGAGTTCAGCTCTGCTCCCAGACCCTGGTTCTTTTCACTTAGCTTCAGTCCTCCAACAACCCCTCCCACAGAGAGGCTTATGACCATCGGTCATGAGGAATGGTCCCTCAGGCTCTCTCACATGCAGATGAGGTATCTCCAAGCTCTCCAGTCAAGCCAATAAACATTATCTGCTGTCAGACCCTAACCCACCCCAAAACTGTATATAAGGGCTCTATTTAGGGGAAGTAAAGCGCGCTCAAGAATCATCCTGGTGTCCCAGAGTTTTTGTCACAAGAGCTGTAACACTTGGGGAGAGCTCTGCTCTCCTGGAACCTGCCTGGGATACCAAGCTGCCTCCTTGCCAGCTAGCCGGCTCCTTATCGGCCCAGCCTGGGTCTGGACCGGCTCAGCACAGAGAGACAGGTGCAGCACCTGGGAGAGACCGGTCAGCGACAGCAATGTCGGGGATCGTCGTGGGACACCCTCCAGAACAAGGGACCCACAATAGAGATTTAAAGGGTTTAAAATGACATAGTTCCCTAGGCTATTGAAATTGGTCAAAGGTGATAGCTAAGCAGTTAGAGCCAGAGTTATCAAGCTATGTGTCATAACCCCTTTGGAAGTCGAATGAACACTTCCCTCTCTCCTAAGACCAGTGGAAAACACAAATATTTACATTACAATTATGAATTGTAACAGTAGCAAAATTACTGTTATGAAATTGCAACGAAAATAATGTTTGGTGTGGTGGTCACAACATGAGGAACTGTATTGAAGGATTGCAGCACTAGGAAGGTTGAGAACCGCTGAGTTAGAGGGAGTGTTGATTAACATACAGGGAATAGACTCACATCTGTATGGAAATTTAGTTTGCATAAGAGTGGCATTCCTGGGGAGTAGGGAGAAATATGGATTCTTTAAGAAGCGGTACTGGTACTGGTACAGTTGGCTATTTCAGGGTAAATGAGTGAACTAGGCCCTAACTTTACTACCTTTATTTCTGTGTTTCAGTGACTAAGATGACGTCATACAGGTTTTAAAAGAAAACCCTAGTGGATAGCTTTTGGTTTTGAAGTGAGGACACCCTAAACATAACTCAAAATCCAGAAATAAGGAAGATGGATATGTTGTTATGCGTTATGTTGTTTACAAGGCCTGAGAACAGGATGAATCTTGATTTTATGTGTTTTATGTTTTATGTGTGCATGGACCCAAGATTGCTTTAAGATGATGTTCTAAATTTAATGACATATTACAAGCGTTGTAGATCTTCATTGGGTGAGAGAGGGATGCATGTTTATTCCTAACAGTCAGTATCTCTTCCTGACTCATTTAATGTTTGATAGCACTTCCCTGTAATATTTTGAGTTCTACATGAGCATATATGAATAGCAATCTGTATCTTATTTCAAATGAATGAGAAATTATATATCAGATAATAAATGTGATAGCACGTAAGAGAGTGCTTAGTTTCTCTGGACTCTAGGATTTGTTGATTTGGAGATGATGGCATGCTGTTACTACCTATGGAGATAACAATGCTTTTATCATCAGGAATAACTTTTTTCAAGTCATTAAAAAATAATGGGGGGATTGGGAGGGTCTCAAGTATATCAACACATTTATAATCTAATTTTTAAGCTATTTTATCCAATTATGCATTTAAAAATTTGTAAAGGCTTAATGCCCCCTCTTTCTTTAAAAAATAAGGTTATGTATGTATATGCAAGATAGATGGAGAAATGTATTTTGTTTTGTCATAGATAAATGATGACTCAATCTGCTTCATGATCCATAATGTGTTCATGCTCCAAGCGTTTGAAAACTGCATTTGTCAAATGTGTATTATTTTACTTCAAACCTAAACCAAGAAGAATCAAGTGACTCTCAGAAAGCATTTATTTAATATTACATTTATCTTGGTATAGAATGCAAAATTCACTTGAAATATAATAGTGAAATAGCAGCCATGACAGAACGTGTGGCGGGCTCCTCTGGGAGTCCCTCTGCTCCCAGAGAAGGCATCTTTAATCAGGCTTGTGACAGGAACTGGGTGACACTATCTTGAATAGACACGAACAGGTGAATGTAACTGGAAAGCCTCTAATATCTCATTTAGTTTTTAAGTTTTGAATTTACCGAGTGGAAAGAAGTACACTTATTAAGGTGATTTTTAAAAGCTCAATTTAGCACATTAAAATACATGCATGATTATGTGCTTAGGATTCTCACTGAATCCAGTAAATGTCTGAGCTGATAGATAGTTTAGAAATTAAAATTGTAATCCAATGAGAGCTAACTGGGCAAAACAAGTAATTTTAATTAAACTGACGTTGGTTCATATTCACATTTTCTCCATCTTCTGTCCCCTCCTTCCAGGTCACAGTAATGAAAGGCAGTAATAGAAATAAAGATCATTCAACAGAAGGAGAAGGGGCCGGAAAACGACCAAAACGGAAGTGTCTTCAGTGGCATCCGTTGCTAGCCAAGAAACTTCTGGACTTTTCAGAAGAGGAGGAGGAAGACGAGGAAGAGGAAGATATTGATAAAGTAAGCCTTCCATTCACTGTAGAAACCTCAAGTATATTTAGATATTAATCATTTTCTAGAAAACATAATAAAAGTTTCTATAACTTGGTTCCTGCTTAACTCCTAAATTTAACTTTTATTATTCTTCTAGTAGTTTAGAGCAAAAGGAATCCTTCTCTAGCAATTTTGTCAGCTCTCAATTTGTGTACTGAGATCCAGATGGCGCTCTTCACAAAGCTTTGTGTGTTTACCTGGCACCCCATGCTTTGCTTCCAGCCCAGCGTTGCCTCTTGCAGCATTGCCATCAAGCAGTTCCAGAACTGTGCTTCATCTGCATTGCTCTGCCATTTGTGGTGTCTGGATGTACTGTCCTCCCTGAAGACTTTGGCCACACCGTCTTCAAAGTTCCTCTCTTCTTGGACCCCTGCCTTCCACCTCCATGCATGAACAGTTAGCTCCAGGACTTGACTTTCTATTATTTCAGTAAAGAACCACTCCTTGAACTATTTAAACTAGGATTTCTTCCTCACACTCACAGCTGTTTACCCTGTGACTAGCTGTGTGCTTGTTCTGTTTGCTTTTCGGATCTGAGAAGGAAGCTCTGTGACAGTAGAGGGGTTCTCCTTTTTGTCCCAGTCATCTGTTGCCTCAGAATCAAGTGTGGTGCCTGATCCATAGCAAACGTAAGAGTTTGAGTATACTGAATGGAGGGAGAAGAGGCATGTATTTGTCATGACAGATTATACAGGTATATGGTGTTCAGTATTTTTCAGGCCGTTGATATCCAGTTAGCTTTCTCTGAACAACTTCTAACAGAACTCATCTTGTTCTGAGGAGTGAGCCCATCCCCACATATGCCTTCTCCCATAATGTCGACAGTAATTTGGGAGGCATGGTTCAGTGCTGATTTAATTTTAAGTTTTCTTTGAAAGGGAAGTTACAAATCATGGCACACTTGTTTTAGGAAATTGCTAACTGCATGCTTTGTTTGACTTTTCGGATTCATTTGCCTTGTTCATGACTTGGTCCTTCCGTTGTCTCCTCTTTCCATGACAGCACTCTCTTCTGTTTATATAGCTTCTTTCACTTCCATCCTTCTTTCAGTTCATCCCTGTATATTACTTTACCCTCAAATATTAATGCTTAAAGCTCTGTAAACAGTTTTACTTCTGAAGCCTCAGTACTTTGGGAGACTTAGTCAAGAGGAGTGAGTTTGAGGCTAGCTTTGGCTAGTAAATTTTGTCTCAACACACTAAAGTAGCTGTCTCTGAGCCTGGGCCTTTAATCTCTGTCTCCATCATGGATTTTTATCCTGAACTCTATACTCATATTTCAGACTCTCTACTGTATCTCCATTTCTATCTCTGTCTCTATCTCGTTTTCTATCTCCCTATCTCTGTGTCTCTAATCTACCTACCCTATCTATCTATCTATCTATCTATCTATCTATCTATCTATCATCTGTCTGTCTGTCTGTCTGTCTATCTATCTATCATCCATCCATCCATCCATCCATCCATCCATCCATCCATGCTAAGAATGTTAGTTTGAATGTGCTCAAAACTAAGCTTTTACTTTTCTCCCCTAAATCTTGTCTGTCTTCCCTATATGAGACAACTACAACATTTTCAGTTAACGCTTACCTTGCTTGATTTTTCTCAAGCTTTCTATCCATCTACAAATTCTCTCAGCTGTACCTTTCAAATCATTTCCTTTATTTGACTCCTTTTTAAAATCCCGTTTGAACTACCTTGGTGCAAGGCACCACCATTTCTAGAAGAAATTATTTTATTCCCACTCATCTTCCTTCCTCCATGCTTCCTCTTGTATTGTTTGTTGGGCACAAAGCGGCCACAGGAATCCTTTTAGACTGGAAATCCAGTCATGCCACCTCCCTGCTTAACAAGGGCAGGATCGTGTACACACTGCTCTGTTAAAACAGCCTGGCCCATGACAAGTCCCCGGTAAACAGTTGTTGAGTGAAAGATTATAGATCAATTTACTTTCTTAGAAAAGCCCCTATCCCCATCTTTACTCTCGGAATTTTAGATCATTATCCCACTGGCAGGTATCCACCTAGCTACCAATAACTACTTCACATGCAAATTACTCATCAGTATTTGTTCTGTCCTTCATGGGATTATTTTTCAATTTTCAAATCCAGTTAAATACCAAGCACTCTTGATTTTATCTTGAATATTATCTCTGTGCTTGTATCATATTCCTTTTCCTCTTTTCCTGATTTCCACTCACTTTTGCCTGGAAACTTAATTGGCTTCTCAAGGTTTGGTTGCTATGATTTACTCACAAAATTCACGATCTGCAGTATCAGCCACAGCTCTTTCTTTAAAATAAAAATCTAACGCTGTCTACTTACGCATGGTTCTACATTTGTATTAGGGACTTGTCTTGTTACTGCAACACAACACCTGATAAAAGCAACATGAGGAAATATGTATTAATATAGTGTCTGGGCATGTAGTCCATCATAGCAGGGAGAGCATAGCAGCAGTGGCAGGAGGCAGCTGTCACGTGGTGTTCATAGTGTGCAGAGAGCAATAGATGTTCTTGTCTGAGTTCAGTCTTCCCATCTCACTTAACGTAATCTAGAAAACTCCTTAACAGAGATGCTCAGAGATTTTGTTTCTATGATGATTCTAAATCCTGTCAAGTTTAACTATAACGCCATTGCATCCACCTTAGGTACCAGTATTTATTCCTTATAACGTTTTAAGAGATGCTTGGTAAATAAAAACAAAATTGGCTGTTTTTAATCTTTATTTTCTTGTTTATGTAATTGCTCACTTTCCAGTTGACTGATTTAACGAAATAACTATAACATTAGAAAGTAGTTAGGAATTTTTGATACCCATACTTAGAACAATAAAATGCTGAAAGTTTATTTCAAAGCAACAACTCGTGTGTGGATTCAGATTCCCACTTTTCACCGTGGCAGAGCACATTCTCCACGAAGGATCCTACCACCTTCTTCCCACACCCTACTCTCACTTTTCCTGATTGTGTAGAGGTGTGTGCTGATGATTGGATGAAGCTCTAAGCCCCGTTTCTGTTTCTCCACACATCTTTACTGATCATTCAGCCTGTTCTAATCCAGCTTTTAAAGTCTCTTCCGGGAAGAACCCCATTGTCCTTCTGTATTTACAAGTGCTTATTAGCACATTGCTTTCTAGTTCATTTGTTTATATGTATTTTTCTCCTTTGAAAATAGTTATTCTTTCATCATATAGTTTGAGTTGTATAATATAAACAAATAGGATTATTTCTATAATTTACATTTATTCCTAATTTCTCTTAGCTTCATTAGCTTCAGAATACCAAATAAATATCATTTGGAAACTCAGATTACTGCTAGTGCTTACATACATAATGAAGGAAACAACCCTGTACCTTTTATTCTCAGTAATCCTAATATATTTCTGAGTCAGCCATAGTTTCAAGGCTTTTCTTTATTGTTTGTGTTTGAAGTTAATTGTTGGTTGATTTGTTATATTTGCAACATTTACTTAAAATTGTTCAACAATAGGTAACTTGAGGCTGGTAAGATGGCTCAGAAGGTAAAAGCATTTACCACGCAGACCTTGAAGCTTAGTTAAATTCCTGGAACTCACATAAAAGTTGATTAGAAAACCAACTCAACAGAATTGTCACATTATGGCAAGAATATACACTCCCTCCCACGCCATCATACAAACATTCACACACTAATACTAATTTTTAAAAATTGGTAAGTTGAATAAGCAAGTGATTTATTTTACAATATGTGTTTCCTGCTGCCTGGTAAATATTGTGTGAAGGAGCACAGTTACCCTCTACCTGTGGTTCTTCTAGTACTGTCCAGGCACCTGTCAGGAGCAGCTTTAGAGCCACAGAATCAGAAACTCAGAGCCTAGCAATCCTTTAGTAACAAGGACTCAGGAGAGTCTAGTCTACACCTAAGTATCAGGACTGCTGCCTTACCTAGGAATGCAGACTGATGACCACCTTGAGCCGCCTTGGTTTTGTTTGTAGAACTAGACATGAAAAACACAAACTTATCTAATCTGGATTTCTGCACATGATTGTGTTGTTTCTAAGAAACATTGCACAATTATACTTTAGTCTTATATGTGCTACATTCACAATATTTCCTGAGATCCATGATCACAGATGTGCTTTGTGCAATTTAACCTGGCAGTAATGTGCTGGAAGTGTTACAAGGAGGATTCAAGAGAGAGAGAGAGACTAGACCATAGGCCAAATTGGTACCAAGCCTGAGAACTGCAGATTCAGAAGGGCAGTGAGTAGACTTGGTGCTTGATGGAAGTCCTCAAAGACCTTGAATAGTAATCAACAAAGTGCTTAGGAAAGAAAGGACTCAAAATTAAGGTTGACTGTTTAAGCCTAGGGGAATTTATCCTTATTGTCATAACATCTTGGAAGATAAGACTGATGTTTATGTGATTAAAATTGTACTGTGAAGTTCTTTAAAACAATTACGTAAAAGGTTATATTGATACTTTATGTAAGAAGCTCTACTTCTGGCATCTGCAAAAGATTGAATGTTCTGTATTTGCTTTTTTATTATGCCTGCTTTCATGGCAAACATTTCTTCCCATGTTATTAGCTATAAGGTATTACTTTTTAATGAGCAGAAAGAGTGAATATACATGTATTTTCATGTGGATATCATTAATCTTGAGACTCATAAACCACAAAATTATTTTTGGTTCACTCTTAGCAATTGGCTAAATGTTAATACCAGATAATGAGTTGGCCTCTGCAGTTATAAAGGTAAATAAGAGAATTTTTCGTCAAAAGGCTCACTGTTTAGTGAGAGAGAAAATAAGTAAGTAATTATAAAACAATGTAATGTATGCTGTAATACATATATGCAGAGGTTACCATGGAAAATAAACAGGACACATCATAAGTTACCACCAAGAGTAGTTAATGATTTTTTAAATTACTTTTTCAGTTTGTTAGATGTTTAAATGGAGCTAAGAAAGAAAAATACAATTTGCAAATTAAAACTGGTTGTTAAATCAAAATAGTTGGAGCTGTGTTAAGCACATGGCTTTTGCTTTGGTTGGTGGTAGGTTCAACTTCTTGAGGCGGATGGCCTAGAGCAAGATGTTGGTGAGACTGAAGATGATGAGTCACCAGAGCAGCGAGCCCGGAGACCAATGAATGCATTTCTTTTATTTTGCAAGCGCCATCGCTCCCTTGTCCGACAGGAACACCCAAGGCTTGATAACCGAGGTGCTACCAAGATACTAGCTGATTGGTGGGCTGTTCTTGATCCAAAGGAAAAGCAGAAATATACAGACATGGCCAAGGAGGTAGGTTACAAGGACAAGGTATGGTGGTAATCATGGAAACCAGTTTTATAAAACTTATGCAACAAATATGCAGTAGCCCTTGTTAATGGTGTCATCTTCTTTCATTTTCACAGGAATACATACATTAACTTGATCACAGAATGATAAAGTTCTGATGCTAACTAACATGTGTGCATGTGCATTTGTGTTAATCTCTGGTCCCAGCTTTTATAAAGAATTACTATAGTGAGAAAGTTGGACAACAGTTTGTGTGCCTTCCAGCTCTTAACTTGTTTCATCATGTTTGGAATTTTTAGTAAACACAATTGGTAAAAGACAGGCTTTGCCTCGCTTCTTAGAACATAGCATGAAGATATGAAACCCACACATGAACAAAACAGGGTGTGCTGTGTGACATTTGAGCAGTTGTACTTGGTAAGAGACATTTCCACAGGAGAAGGTGGCTTATGAATTCTCAAATGATAGCAATAACTAAATATCTTCAAAAAATGCTGTATTAGATTTGTTTCTACAGTAATCTGGGATTAATATGAGACCATTGTACATAAAGTATGAGTGGACTTAGTTCTAAGTAAAGAATAAGTGGTGTCACTGTGGTTAAGCCTGAAAGGAATAATTCTACCATTATTTCCTTAGAGTTTCAACTTGCAAAAAACTCGATTCATAAAAATCCCTGCTACTCCATTAACTTCTGTGGGGAAAACGAGCCAGTGGGGGATAAAATAATGTAATTTCAAGATATTTTTATTAGACATCTCAGTATGAAGAAAAATAATACCTTCAGTTGTGGTTTTACTGAGTTGTTTAATAAGGAAACCTGCAACATAAAATTTTCTTTTAAAACATTCAGGGAAATTTGAATCCAGAGTAAATGACTAGTGTTGCTGTGGAATTGATGATCGCACAAGGCTTTAGGAATTTACTAATTGTTAAAGATAGAATTTTAACTATCCTGGGTATCTGTAAAATTTAAAATCAATTACAGCAACCTCCATGATTTTTAAATGTTTCCATAGATTTCCACAAGCATAATGTAATTAACAATAAACCTTTCTCATTAAATAGGTTTACATCCTTTCATACCCATACTTTATATGATAAAGTAAACAATTATCTGAGACCTCATGGGGAGCAGCATACGCTTCCTATAATTAAACACTTGAGGTTGATTTTGGACTACATGTAGCATATTGCCAACATAGTATTTGCCTTTTCTTAAATACTGCTAATTTACAAACCCAATAGGTGGCCACTTTTTAAAGGAGGAACTATTATTTTTGCACAGGAAATCCCTTATTAATTACTTAATTAGCTTCACAATATTTGCCATTGTGGTGCTATAATGAAATCTGTTTAGGTAGCCCCCTGCAGCCTACAAGTGGAAACCAGAATGTTCCACATTGCATCTTGCCTTGTTTATAGTTACTCATATAAAATATTATCTCATTTATACTCCAAAGTCTAATCGATTCAGCTACTTCCCAAATTATCACACAATTGGTCTCTCGTGGTTCTCTCTTTCAGCTTATTTACTAAATGGTTCACAGTTACAATAAAGCACATGTAATTGTGCTGAAGCCTTTTTGTTAACATTGTAGCCTTAATTGGAATGTCACTCCATTCAGCTGATGCTCATTAAGGAGTTTCAGTCTTCCAGATTTTGTGGTAGTGGCTAGTGATACAAGGTCATACACAAGGAAAGCCTCTGGTCTTCAAGACCAAGTCATTTTGAAAACTACTTCACGTGTAACTTTTCAACTTTGAATCCTCAATTGTGAATGTTTTCATTCACAACCCAGGACATTCTTTCAGCACGCTGCATGAATGCTTTACATTATTTATCATTTGTATCCTTGCCTTATTAGAGTGAGACTAGTCTTGTTTACCCACAGGAGTACAAGCCTTAGAATGTGTCCTTAGTTGTTTTTGTCATTGTGCAAACATCATAGTTTATTTACCCAACTAAGACCTTTTTTTACAGTGCAAGGCAGTGTAATCTTAGGAGACCACCATTGTGGTGTGTAGTTAACTAAAACATTACTGTAATTTGTACTTTTCTTCTTCTGATTTTAAAAGATGCATCTCTTTAAAAGAGTGAGTAGCAATATGACCCCCCCTCTCTCTCTCTCTCTCTCTCTATATATATATATGTGTGTGTGTGTGTGTGTGTATGTATATATATACATATATATGTATAATGTGTGTATATATGTATGTATATCTTTTTCTGCCATTTATGAAATTTCCTTGACTCTTTTCTTACATTTTGTGATTAACTGCTTATTCTGAGATTTGTTGCCCTTTTTTATGAATTACTGCATCATATTAATTGATATTAAGCTGGTTAAAAAATTATGTATGCTTCTTTTGTAATGAAAAAGTTTAAAGAGTTTAAAGAAAATTAATTTTTTTTTATTAGATCTTTCATTTACACTTCAGATACCATCCCGTTTCCCCATTCCCCCCCCCCTTAGAAAACCCCTATCCCATGCCCCCTTTTCCTTTTTGCATTTATACATTTTTTTAAGAAATGTTAATCATAGGCTTTATAAGTTTGGTATTGTTCAATCAGAGGTGTAACCCACTACCCAACCTAGATATATCAACTATCTTTGACTGGTGGAGATACATAAACATCTGCTTCCCTGTTTCCCCCCTCTATCTCTCTTTCATCACCTAGCTTCTCCTCTCCTTCTTCTTCTCCTCTTCTTACTCCTTTTCTTCCTCTCAGTACTCCTCCCACCTTAGCTCCTCCTACACATCACCCTTCCTGTTAAAAGGAAACTTTTCTCTCAAAATACAATTAGAGCATAATTATGCCTATTTGTACCAGTGAGGTACAAGATAGTCCTAATACCCTAATGAAAAAGTTTAAAGTCCTAATGAAAAAGTTTAAAGTCCTAATGAAAAAGTTTAAAGAGTTTAAAGAAAATTATTAAAACGAATGTTTTTGAGAAAATATAAGCATTTCATAAAAAGAATAGTGGACATATGAGTTATACATCAAACTTCTCAGTGCATTTTCAGAATGGATATTCACTAAGTCTTTTTTTCCCTTACCCAAACCTCCATCATTAACGTAACAAGGTTAATTTTTTATTACATTTATGTATGTGTGTATGTGCACATAAAAGTGTGCACATAAAAGCACTTCTGCCTGCTGATGGGGAAAAAGAAAGTTCTAACAGAACTATGGCAAGAGTTTCTTCAGTTCCCCATAGTGGATATGATTATAAGACAGAACATGTGTTAGAGCTCTTTTATAAAACTTTAGATAATTTTCTCCACAATCTCTTTACTGGTATGGTAGAATGTCTTTTTCTAGAATTGTACTGGGTTGCCATTTTTTCACTCTATGTAGATCTAGGCTATATTAATAACTAGAAACACTAATGGACACTGAGATAGCACCCCACACTCAATTAAAATTAAATAAATGGAGAAAACCTTTCATTAATATTAAAGTACATTGTAGTTCAACTTTCCACTTATGTAATGATCTGAAAAGCATTTATTGTTTGAGACCTCATTTTAAAGCATTAACAGAATAGATTATTGTCTTTTGTTATATAATAATGTCATTTTCAGATATAAAGGAAGTAAAATACTGTGACAGAGGGTATGCATTTAGTGACAGTACTGAATAACAAAAGAAGCAGCAATTATATTGCTGCTTTTTTATTTTTGCTAACAAAATACAATAGTGGTTAGGGCTAAAACAAGAGAGTCAGCATTACTGAATGCTTCCAAGAGGAAGAAACCGTTTGTAAAGCAAATTGAAGTTAGAGTATTTAATCAGCTGGAAATTTGCAGGAAAGGAAGTTGAGGGCCACAGGGTGAATTTTGATTTTTATGAAATTTTAGCAAAAATCTTTTTATCTTTGAGAGTTTTTCGTCAGAATCTTAAGATCGATAATCTGTGATTGATGTTCTTGGAGGATCAGTGAGCTTTCCATTCACCTCCGGCTTGAGCAGCATGGCCCTGGATGTCTGTATGGATGGGGACCATCTCTTGAGTCCTTCCATTCCTGTAATGATGGGTTTTGTCCACACGGTTGACCTGCGTGGTAGTTATTACACTTAGCTCTTTGCTGCAGACTGTATACCAAGTCTTCCAGCATTACTTCTTCCCCTGCCTCCACTGTAATTTCTTTCCTGGTAACCTTGTCATAACAAATGATTAAGCCTTTCTGTTGTCTCTTATAGCTGAAGCAGATCAAATGACTGAGGAGCTACCAAGGTCCAAGGACATATAGGCCTCTTTATACTCTGACGCTGCTCTTGCCACTGACCTTTCTTGCTGCCCATAGCTTGTGTTGGCTTAATGTTTTTTATATGAATTTGCGTGTTATTGCTCTCAGCCATTCACATGTTAAGCTCCTCTAGTCAGTGGGACTAGGTTCTACTGTTTTATTTCAATGGTAAAATGCCTACCTAGCATATCTGAGGCTCTGGTTTCAATCTTCAGCAGCAAACAAAAGCTTAAAAAATAAAAAAGTTATACATGAATATTGAACATTTACATTGAGATTAAGAATCTACATGATTCATGTTATGATAAAATTACAGAGTATTGTCCCTCATAGTAAATTGTGAGTAACCATTTTCTAAAACATCCCTCATGTGCCAGGCCTTTCTCTATTGCACACTTGTTATCTACTCAGAGGAAACTTGCTGTATTATAGACCCACTGCAAAACCAGTGTTCATTCTCGGGTCAGAGCAGGGACTGTAGATTATGTGTAGACAAATGTTTGTGTAGTTAATTGTGGCTTGTGAGCAATATGAAAGGAGGGACTCTGCCTTGATTCATGCTTTCTGTCTCTAATGTCTAAGAAGAGTCTGTCTTCTGGTCAGTGCTCACCGGCTCTTCAGTGATGGTGCACAGTACAGAGAGGAGAGTAAGAAACCATATGGGTGATTGCTGGAGCCTTATGTTATCATCAATTAGTGTAGGCTGGCTTTCATTAATATCATTAATGGATGATTCATTGATCAGGATGACAGTATAAGTTCCATTACACTTGATTTTCACTGAAACAGATCACTAAGGGACTCATAGCAATATGTTACTAGTGAAGAAATTATCCAAAAATTAAATATGAAAAGAAGGGCCCTCTCAAGAAGCAAGACATTCAAGTCCTAATGATATCCAGCCTTCTTCAAAGCTGGGACTTTCTGCTTAGAAAATTTTAACTACCAAAAAAGAGATCATTTTATTTGTTATAAATTTATGAATACATTTGTGTGAAAGACTTTGGTCACTTGAGATGACTGATAATCGAACACACCTCCTCCCTGTGCCTGCTATTGAAGCATGACCACGATGCATATGTCTGCTGCTTGCTTTTCACCCCTGCCTGCCGTTTATCACTGTCGACCCGTTAGACAACAGTCAAGGGTATTTGTCGGCCACAGCTTAATACGTAAATTCCCAATTCACAAGAATGCACTAACCTTGATGCTTCCAAATTCATTCTGCTATACTGTTGTAAATTCGTTTGGCTCTGGCCTTGTGTCTCATTTCACCTATCTATTCTTAAGAATAAAACTAGACACTTAGAGAATGCCTCCTGTTTTCTAGTGGACAACCAGAGTTCAGTTCCTAATATTCATCATGTTGAGCTGCTTACAACTGTCTGTAACTACAGCGTCTTCATGCCTGTGGCCTTTAAGGGCAGTATTTGGATCTAGACACATTTGCACATAATTCAAATAAAATTAATCTTTTTTTATTAAAAAAGAAAAATATTTCTAGATTTCAGTGGCCTTTAATTTCACACACACACACACACACCTGTGTATCAGGTAAATTTATCTTATATATAAAACAGTGCCAGAAAGTGCGTTTAAGATAGCATGGGCATAAATGCCATTCATTGTCTATTAATACTGCATTCTTACCTACATTATAGCACTTATTAATATAAATTATAGTGAAACCTTATGCCTTATCTTATATGGATATCTTTTACTCCTTGGCTAAAAGATATTTAGAGCTTATATTGAACATCATTACCATTTTAAAAGACTAGCCTGTGAGAGTGAAAGAATTCTGTTAGCTGGTAATGGGAATGGTTGCCTAGCTCTTAGACTTAAACAGAGAATTGTGAATTCAAAACCAGACTATACAATCAAATTGTCTCATAACAATATGTTAATAAATGTTAATAAAGTAATCCAATAGTTGAAGAATACATAGGACATAATACATTTTCTTTTTGTTTGTTTGTTTGTTTGTTTGTTTAACAGTGTAGCTCGGAGAGTGTATAATGGATATCTGGAAAGAGTTAGTGGAGCTAGGAGAAGGGATAAAAGAGGAAGCCACAAGAAAAAAAAATGATGAAAAATGTCAGTGAAGAGTGAAACTTGCAAATAAGACATAAAACTTGTGATATATTTATTGCTACATGTCACCTCAGGGCTTGTTCATATGTGGCATTCTTTGTGTTCATTAAGAACTATTGACATGTATGTTACATGTTATAGATGGAGGGGTTAGAATTAGTGCCCAAGGGTAGTTAAGCAAAGGCACATCTTGATCCTAGCTCATCAGACTATATTCACTGTTCTTTCTTCTACTTTGCCCTGTGTCTAAAAATAACCAAAATGTTGGTCAGCTTGCCTGCCTTTCTCCCTTTCTTCTTGATCTTGGTTCCTTTATCTCATACTTGAGAATTTTACTTTGACTACATTTGCCTTACAAGAACCCTGAGACCAAGATTTAATTTTATAAAACTATTCTTAGCAGATTAAGTCAACCAGTGGGTGGAATCTGGTCGCTGGTCCTAGCGTTAACCCACAATCCCAAGTATGTACTGAGGTGTCCTTTGAAATAAGTGCTAGGGGTTGGAGAGATGGCTTGGTGGGTGGTTAAGAGCAATGGCTGTTCTTTCACAGAACAGGGGTTCAATTCCCAGCATCCATACGGAAGCTCACAGCATCCTTATGGAAGCTCATGGCATCTGTAGCTTCAGTTTCAGGGCATTCAGGGCCCTCTTCTGACTTGGTACCAGACATGCAAATAGAACACAAACATACATGCAGACAAATACCTACATGCAAAAAATTTAAGTTTAATACACACACCCCCACACACACACATCCATGCACACATACACGCACCACCCCACCCCGTCATACACATAAATTTTAATGCTTTAAGAGAAGAAACAGGTGCTGTGCACACTGTAAACAGTAACTCCAAGCATAGCTGGTACTGTGCTGTCTGTTATGCCCACAGACAGCACTGCTCTCCTCTATGCTTAGTGGCTGTTCCCTGGTGTGGAAGGGCCAGAGTTTTAGCCCTGCTCTTTCCTTCCTCAGATCCTTTCCCCCCTTTTTGTCTAATACAAAAATCCTTCAAAGTCAGGCAACTTGTTAAGAATAACAAAAAGAATAGAGTATCCAAAGTGTGTGGTTTTGTATTGTCATCCCACAAGTTAGATAACTCTGCCTTGTTTCTGGTTCTCTGTGCTTGGTTCTGTCATCTTTAAGAAAAGCACTGAAGTCATGGAATGTGGTTTTTTTTCTCAACCATTTTCTGAATGAGGGAAAGGGTGAATGCTGTTGAATTTCTTAGTATGGATGTTAATTAAACCTGCTGCTCATTTGTTTATAGTATAAAGATGCATTTATGAAAGCAAATCCTGGCTACAGATGGTGCCCTACCACAAACAAGCCTGTGAAGTCGCCAACACCCACTGTCAATCCACGGAAGAAACTTTGGGCCTTTTCATCTGACTCTTCAAGAGACTTGCCAACCCCCAAAAAGGCAAAGACAGAAGAAGTTCCTCAGCTTAACTTTGGAATGGCAGGTGAGTTTACACAATTTGTTTTTAAAGAACAAAACAACACATTGAGCATTTTTAAACAAATTATACAAATTTGAGGAGACCAATTTTTTTTTACCTGTCTTGTAGCACTTTGCAAATATATATATGAGGTTTTAGGGTATGATATACAAGGAGTGTACATGTAACTGAAGAAGGAGATGTGGTGAAGTAGTAAATGCTGTAAGTTCCTGCCAGTGACAGTGTGGAAATGGCAACAATAATTTGGGGCTTGTCAGGACCTTAGGGAATTTTGTATTAACAAAATAGATTCTCTCCTCTCACTCAACCCTTGGCCCAGTATTAAGCAGAGTAAGCACTGGAGTTATGAGTATTGAAAAAGCCACAATTATGTAGGATTACCTGAGTATCTGATACACCAAGGGCAAGCATGTGAAGAAATCCATCCAAATCTGAGAATAAATCAATGAATGTGTCTTAAACCCCCACCCTACCCCACTTTCCTTCCCCATTAATGTCAGCTCTGAGCAAACGTAAAATTCTAGAGGGTGCCATTTGCTATATTACTCTTCGGGTGGCAAGGAATGCTAATGCATTTAAGACGGTGAAATGAGACATTTACATACTTTCCTGCCCCCCCCCCGCCCCCAAATGCCTGGATCTTCCCTCTTCACTGTGATTGAAAGGATTTTTGCCAGGAAGAAATTGGGAGGTTGAATAAGGTAAAATCTGGGGAGCTCATGCTGAGCCAGAGTTCCTACACCATGTTACCATGCTTTTCAAAGTCCTAAACTATAATATAGAAAGGTAGGTAGGGATGCAGTTAAGCCATACTGTGAATTCTTTTAAGTGGTCAGTAGGTCAGTAGTTAAGTTTGGGCTCATATGAAAAGTATGTGTAATATTGTATGAATGCCAGAAAAATGAAACTTGACACATGGCAACATTCTTGGGAAACAAAAGTCTTCAGGTCGAGTGCAGTGTCTGTAGTGTAATTTCAGAACAGCTCCCAATGTCTGTTCCTGAGGAACCAAAGCAGATCTGCTCCTGCCTTAGCTGTCACGTGTACAGTTTTAGCTTCAGCTCATTTGATGCTAGTCCTTGTGAACTCTCTGGACTTTCCTTATTGTGATGTAAGAAGCATAGTCTAAGACCAAGAGAGGATGTCTAGACTACTGACATCTAAACTGAATCGCTTTGTCATTTAGCATGTTAATATTCTCTCAATTCTAACTCTAGGTTAGTGTGTACAGAGATTTTTGTCGTTGTTATTTTGTTTTGAGGGTTTTTTTTTTAATGCAGTTGTTTGTCACAAACCAAACAATAATTGCATGTAAATTATGGGAAGTATGTAAATAAGTCTTTTGGTAACGATGTTTCTGACATTATCTGCCTTTTAGCTACAAAGTAGAACTAGAAATATATAGGTCAGCTTTTTAAAAACATTATTCTGTGACATAATATATAGGAAAGAAAAAACCACCTTGGTGGCATTAATAATGGCCAATAATAATGGCCTGTGTCACGTGTTGTAACATTGTGACCAGAGCTAACTCTTCGTTTGTGTATAGTATTACTGCTTTGATATTTCAAGTTATATCCCTTTTCAACAAGATGAAAGTAAATTAAATTACCTATGATTAAAAACTGGTGTTTAAATCTCTGAACATAGCAAATACAAAGGGAATTGTAAAAGCCATTTTAATACAGAATCTATTTTTTAAAAATTCTTGTTTATTTGCTCTCTAGTCATTGACACACCACATTTTATAACTTACAGTAATCCAACTTTGTCAAATATGTGATTTCCAAGGAAGGAAAAATACATAGAATTTGATATACTAACCACCTTTTCAATAAAGGCACAGCGTGCTATTTATGTGAATGTATTCTTGATAGTTCTAAATAGCACTATATAAGTGATAGAAAAATGATAATTTCTTGGCTTAGTCTTTAGGATGAATAACAAACTTCTTACACAGTCACATTTGGTTTATAACTTGAATTATCATGTAATTGTATTCCTGTTTTACTTTGTAATTTGACTTGCACATTTGTGTTTTTGAATGCTATCACCCAGCCCTAGCTTCCAGGATGACAGCTGCAAGAGTGCTTCACTCTCAAGCACCCTTGTTTCTGCTAGATTCATTTCTCCTTGACTTTTACTTTTAAATAAACAAGTCTATGTTTTATCAGGCACAGTAGTTCTCAATGGTTTTAATTGAAAGTAGTCTGTTAAGAGCATAGCAGAGCTTTGTTTTACTGGATTAGCCAGTATTTGTGTTCTACATGTATGTCTTCCTGCATTGGACAGTGTTGGGCTTTTTAAATTCAGGATTATTTGGTGACATATTTTCCCTTTGATTATCTCATAGCCTTCTATTTTTTATCTCTTTTATTTTTTTCTCCCCCTCTGCCTCCTTGTTTTCCTCCTGTAGTGTGTTTGTCTACCTCAGAACCTTTTCTCAATTATATATATATATATATATATATATATATATATATATATATATACACACACACACACACACACACACACACACACACACACACACACACAATATAATTAAAGTTGCTTCATGAGTTCTCAAGGCAACCTGTGAAGAAAGCTCTACCTCAGGGCATACATTTAGTCAGGAGACGAAACAGAGAAATGTCTCCAGGCTATCTTATGATATCCTCATTCTAAAGATAAAATGCATGTCTTGAGACTTGTGTGCATCAGAGACACACAGGTACTTTTACATGTGTGCTTTCATTGAAGCTTTACAAGTTAACATTTGAAACAGCTTTAAAGAATAAAGGATTCTGATGAAAATGTCACCTGGAGCAGAGCTCTACTACCTTACTGCTTTATTTTGTCTCTCTTTACCCATTGACTGTTCAAAGAATTAAAGCAAAGAACTGGCTAATCAAAAAATATTAGTTTTAAATCTCGGAGTTGTTTTAATAGGAGTCTAAGTACTTTGAAAATTTATAATATCTAAAACATACCTGTTATTTTAAATTTACTTTGAAAGTTTTTTCTTTTTTTTTTGATTTGTACATTTTTATTGGATATATTATTTACATTTCAGATGCCATCTCCTTTCCCCACTTCCCCTCCCTAGTACTTTAAAAGGTTTAAAGAGATTATTTTCAAAAGGCCCATTTGAATTTGGAGGCCAGTTTGAAATTTCTCTGCTCTGTACTCCATGATACCCTATTCTTTTGACCAGACCTGATTTCACAGGGTGAAATAATAACTTGCGATTAACTTCTCAGCAGACAAGCATGAGTATACTTCATTTTAAAAAAAAAATCTTATCTAAACACCCCAGTCTTGGAAAGGAGCCTTAGGTTTGGAAGATGATTCACTCCACAGCTGCAGTAATAGGGAAATGTGTTGTGCTGGAATGGTACTACAACAGTAGGATTTAAGAGATTTACAAGGCCTGTGTGTGGTTCGTACTTATTATTCCTGCACTTACAAGGCTAAGGCAGGGAGATCATGAATACCAGGACAGGACAGCCTGTGCTTTATAGTGAGACACTGTTTCAGAAAAAGCAAAATATAGAAAAGAAAAAAAGCTCCTTAAAGCATGTGCATGAAGCGCACGTGTATCAGGTTATATAAAGAAAGAAGTTTGAACTTTTTCCATTAAATTTATATGTGGGTAGTATGGATTTCTGCCTTTATGAATAATCATTGTCACTCTTTATGGTTATATGTGCTTCATGCTTCTAAGTTGGTTATTTGCTTTTGATCTTTAGATCCTACTCAGATGGGCGGCCTGAGCATGTTGCTGCTAGCTGGAGAACATGCTCTTGGAACACCAGAGGTAAGCCAGGCCCTTAGTCTCTCATGGCTCTTTCCCTGCTCCTTCTGGGGCTTCAGCACGCAGACATCTAGATTCTCTTCACCTTGCCGCTGCAGTTCCACCACTTACAGCTCACTGAGACACTACCTGTGTAAAGTTTTAATGTGTTGAGGGTAGCAGACGTGGTGCACAACTCAACCTCAGAATCTGCAGTTGTCTAAACCTAGGAGTAAGAGATCCAGTACAGTCACTTGTCATGTGTTGTGTCCATGTCATGGACAGAATAAATTCACTCTGTTCAACACATTCCCTGTTTGTATCATGTTCTCATTTAGACTTGCTAGTGGGAAGCTGACAGTAAAAGTATGAGACTGTCTGTCTCTCCAGAATCTGAATAATTCCAAGCTCCTATTTGAACATCTGGAATGACAGCATTACAAAACTGTTTCATCCTTAAAATAGAAAGAAAAAGGACCCAGAGCCCTCATGACCTTGTTCCTGTGATCTAGTTCTTAATCTGCTGTTGCTAAACATTTTTGGATTTGATTCTGCTCAGCTGTGGCAGTTAACCACACATAATTTGCATTTGTCTTATCTTCTACTTTTTAGACCCACTTAACAGAGATCTGTTGAATTAACCTGCAGGTCATGTTATTTTGCTACATTCTGGGTCTTAATTAAGATGGAATGTTTCGGGGCTGGAGAGATAGCTCAGTGGTTAAGAGCACTGACTTCTTCCAGGGGTCCTGAGTTCAATTCCCAGCAATCACATGGTGGCTCACGACCATCTGTAATGAGATCTGATGCCCTCTTCTGGTGTGTCTGAAGACAGCTACAGTGTACATACATACATTTAAAAAAAAAAGGTGGAAGGTTTCTATTCAAACCAACATAGATATTTAGGACAGAATTGAAAGAGCTACCAATATTGCCATGGAGAATGCATCTAGTACCAAACCTGCCCCGATATTAGGTATTACAGCTATAGAAGCATACGGCAAAGATTTTGTCATTTTTTCATATATATTCTTGCTTTTAGTCTTGTTGCAAGCCTGTGCTGTTTACTGTTGTTTTAAACTTTGAGTAGATCATATAGGTTCAAGTTAAAATCTATTCAACTATACAGGCTATTTCAACTATACATGTTGCTGTTGTTATTTATAGTTTATATGTGGGACACAAAGTTTTTGAGTATATATTAAATTTAACTTGTTCCTCTTCATTTTAATGTATTAAAAGTATTAAGTTGTTTACAAATATTTATGTTGTACAAATCTTCCATTGAAACCATGTGCATGTGACTGTGCTTTTGCGGCTCATTATCAAGCATGTTTCTACCTAACAGCAGCATTGTAGGGCATCATTTCACCCTGACACATAGTATGACTTTTTAAAGGCAAAGCACACTCTTGAGCATGAGAAGTCTAAGTGTTTCAAAGGTACATGTGGACACAGAGTTGACTTTTCAGCGATCTGACTCATGACCATTGTGGAAGTCAGCATCACCTCTCCTCATAGGTGCAATGACGTTTTGTTCCCAGCTTACTCCAGAACACATATAAACAGATAATCATTGTAGATCTTTTCTATGTTAGTAAGAAAAAGGAAGCAAATTTTCTACTTTGCTTCAAGTTTTACTATTTGAGCTCTTTTAAGTATATTCTCTTGCTTTCTATAAAGAACATAACACTTTGAGACATGTAGTCTAAGCACTGCAGTGATGGCCCTTTTAATCTAGTGAACTGGAAGCATTTGAGCACTCTCCAGACTAAGAAGCAAACACATGGGCAGGCTCCTGTAGCAGTACTGATGTCTTTAGGAGTTCAGCTTTGTGTTCTTGTTCTCTGCCCTTGTCTCAGAGATATTTTGGTCGTTACTGAAAATAACATTGAGTTATTTGAACAGTAAAATAGTAAAAACTTAAGTAAAATAATGCTTTCTCCAAATAGCAATGGAGCGCTTACTTTAGAGACCAGTATACTTCATAGATTTCTACCTTTTAATTTTTTATTGAAAATATGCAGATTTGTTAATAGAACTTCTGTATAGGCAGATTATCGTAGTGATCTTGTTACCATTATAAGACAAAGACAGTAAATATTTATTCAGTAAGTAAATACAATGAATATGCATTCAGATAAAAAATGAGAACAATTCAGAAATATCGTAGTTTTTATATTGGAATAGTTACTGTGAAGTCTGTTTATACTATTTGGTTTGACTAATCAAAGTCATATTTTAAAAAATTATGCCACCAGGACAAAATAATCACATAGGCATTTAAAGTGATGTGATATGGAGTCTTTATTTTAAAATAGTCTTAACAAGAAGGGGGCTTTCTTGATTAACTGACCCGAGATTTTATTACATTTATGAAATCCTAAGGAGAATGTTTTTCTCAAGTGTGGAATTTAATACAGGAAATAGATTTTCTTAAATAATACAGGTATTTTCTTTAGTATTACTGAAATAATAGAACCCTTCTGTAAAGCTTCTAAGGCCTTTGTAGTGTCCTGTTTTATGTGGTATGCTCTGGCAGTTATAGACAGTTTACTTTCTTCAGATGTCAGTGAACAAATTATACTGATGTTTGTATTTCTTTTTCCTATCCTCCAGGTCTCAGTTTACCATAATCAATCTGTGTCACTGTTAGCGGGGCATTTTTCTATACTGCTGTTTCTGAGCCAAGCAAGAACTTTTGCTCTTGGCTGCAATAAGTTGGAGTCAGGATTGAATTTTGTTTTATAAATTTTATGTTCTTAAGTTTATATAAATAATAACCTTCATACTCATATGTCAATATTCGAGACAAACTTTTAAGAATGGTATTTGTTTTATAGAATTAATTGATTTTGGGAATAAAAAATTGATATACTAAGTAAGATAAAGACAGAATGGAATGAGTCCTGCCTGGAAGCAAAGCAAGCCTCATCATAGTGGAAGAAATGGAAGGCTGTGATGTGACATTGTAACAGATTATTTAAGCCAGCAATCAAATGAAGTTGCTTGAGCACTAACACAGAGCCCTCTTGAGCTGTGGAAGTGAACCAGCCTAAATGAAACATTCAGAAATTTAATGTGCTCATTGTTGTTATTTAGCTTTAAAGGAACAGGAAATAAAAAGGCAGAAGAAACAAAAAGTAATATTCATTTTCTCAGATTGGGAAGAAGGGGCAGTAGAGAGTTAAACTCTTATAGTACCTGTAAATTATTAGAAGATAAAAATACAAGGAAAGTGAAATTTGTGTTCTAGAATTACTAAAAGTAATCTTTAAGACAAATATTTTTCATGATCTATGCTAGTGTAGAAAATGTAGAACTAAATTAGAATTTAAAAATGAAAGCAGAATGTTATGATTCAGAGGTTATGTGGAAAGGACAATGATTCAATACAAAATGCATAAAGTACTTGGATTAATCTTGGCAAGGACACCATTTTCTGTTGCAGTAACAGAGTCGTCTTGGCTAGAAAAGAAGGAAACAAAATGGAAAATAGGAAAAGTTAGGAAAAACACTCATGGCAGAAGGCGCGTCTATTCAGTTGAATAACCAAAGCTAGAATTAGTAGTATGTATGGGAAGCACCTTAGACACTGAGTCTCTGATTTTTTTTTAATGCTTGCTTCTTTTGGTGGAGCAAGTAGATATTACATTACAGTTTTGATCTAGCCACTTTTTGCCTTGCCTTTTTGCTTCTACAAGGGGGAGCTAATAATACCACCTGATTTCTGTAACTCCCAAGACTACTCCAAAGATTAATTAAATAAAACCTGTAAGGTATTTTTTACTCCCTGAAAATTCTTATAAGGATGCAGGAGCATCACAATAAGTTATTCTAGACATTTACTATTCAATTCAAAATCTTAAATTATATTTGTTACTTCTGCAGGCTGCTTTTTCAGTATTCGCATACATAATACAGACATCCATCATGTACACACACACACACACACACACACACACACACAGTTCCTGGTCCATTGAATCCTTAGAAGAATTTACAATTGTAATTTAATTTCTTTGCCATCACCAGGAGATCAGGGTAATTTAAATTACGTAAGGAAGATTAGTAGAAGAGGATCTAGTGGATAGAACACACCCCCTTCAGAGGCCATACTGTGTCCAGTGAGGCTATACTGTGTCCAGTGAGGCTATACTGTGTCCAGTGAGGCTATACTGTGTCCAGTGAGGCTATACTGTGTCCAGTGAGGCTATACTGTGTCCAGTGAGGCTATACTGTGGAAAAAGTGAGCAGTATTGAACTGTGTGCCATCATTTTTTGTATTGTTGTCTAGCTGCACAGAGGCAAGCCTGAGATTTCACTCCAGTAGGACTAGCCAGGCTTTGTATAGCACCCACGAGACTGTGATTCAATTCCATCTATGTAGCATCAACTCTGCAGCAGCCACAGAACGGGCCATTTTGAGATTGCTTTCAAGCTAGACATAGGACTAAATAAGCCTTCACATTGGTTAGCTCATTCTGCTTTCCCAAGAATCCTGTGACATCAGCTCCTTATCACATTCTCCAAGGCCACAAATGCTCCTGATCTCCATCAAAAGAAGACATGCAAAGTCTGAGCCACAGAACAGTTGATTTTATTGATATATTTTGCACGATTATATCTGCATTTTAAATGACAAATTCTAACTTGTTCAAATATTGATTTAGATAAAATCGAAAGTTTTCACTTTTATTTCTGATATCAGTGCAATAGGAAAGATTCTGTTCTTACCCATCGGCACAGCTGGGTTAATTTGATATGTGCCTGTTTTAGACTAGTATGCATAGCTATCCCAGGAGTTAAATTTCATTATCTCTGCTTCTTCTCCTGGTCCTTACTTACCTATTGTAGTTTTTATCCTCTTTTCATCGGTTTATTGCTTCTAAATACACTTTGTTAAGACATACGCTATGTTTAAATTCTACAGTGAAAAGGAAGCAGGTGTTCAGAGGTTTTGTTGTTGTTGTTTTTCTTTCTTTTTACAAGTCTCCTACTTTATACCACTTTGTAGACAATTCTGTTGTCTGTCATGCCAAGGAGCCCAGCTTCTTCCAACAGGAGTGGGACTCCAAACCAAGGCAGTCAGGTCCCTTTCCCTGATCTGTGCTGGCAATCATAGATGCTTAAAAATGGCAAGAAGACAGAGAGCCTTCCTACTTGATCAAATAAATCGAGAAAGAAAGATGCAGTCCTTTGTCTCGACTTTTACTACTGTCGTCTCTCTAGAAATAGCATGTGGTTTCCTGTACTCTTGTATGAGCTCTGTTGCACAGACTGTGATAATAGGAAAACTTGATTCATGGAGTGGAGACAGGTCTGGTGGCCTGGATGCCCTGAGTTAAGACCTGAGTCTCCCCCAACTCTCACCCATTTCTGCCAGATGATACAACAGGCTCTATGATCTGCCATTGAGTATGCTTCCCATGGTAGCCAGTGTCAGCTAGACATTCAGACATACTCCTATTCTACTAAACTGTTCATTCCTATGAAAGATACTCTGTGCCCGCATTAAGCCTTTCTCCTCTCACATCTTCCCTCTCAGCTTTATTTATCATGGAGATATTGGTGTAGTCTGACCCTTCTCCTGATGTCCTGATATCCTTCCAGACAATTACTGAGGACTGGCAAGTGCTATCTCTGACTTAATTGGGCCCCCATATCTCTGCAGCTTTATTTCCCCTACCTGCTAATTGGTCTCCTGCCTCCAGTCATTGCCAGCCAAGGTTGTCCTGCATGCCTCTGACATAATTATCTAACTGCTTATCTCTCATCCTGCTGTTCCTCTAACTAAAACCCTTGGCTAGCCCTCTGTCCTCCAGCCTAATTTCCAGACTTAACTGAATCCTAGTTTTTGTCAGCTGGAGTCATCTCCCATTACACTTGCATGACATCTTATCGTTTACCCACAACAGGAAGGTCACCATTTCTCAGAAACACAGCAAAATATGCCTCTGTACATTTCCATCTGCCGTGACTTGTCACTCTCACTATTCCGCTGAGGGGACGTCTGCCTTACTTTCCAACTCCATCTCGAGTACTCATACAATAAAGGATTTTCTCTGTGCTCCCAGGGAACCTTCTACTATGCCTCCACTGCACATTTCTGCAATGTAGCTCTTACCTTCACTTGAGTTGCAAACAGCTCTGTGGTCTGGCAGATTCCCTTAGCCTTCATTTTATTCCCTGCTTGACACTGGGTACATGTGGTATTTAAACTTCTTAATGGTATCAGTCCCCATGCTAGTACATAATGCTTATTCAACAAGTGAATGAGAAATAAGTATTTGAACTAGCAAGAGTAGGAATGTATGGTTCATATACAATGTTTACTTTTTGCCCCTTTGTTGACTGTATATTCATCACAGTGCCAAGCAGTGTGCTTTGAGATTTGCAAAATGGGAACAGCCCTTAATAATACTTAGCTTAGCAGTTATGACAGTGGTCATAACTGGCTCAATCATGCTTTGTATCCAGAGGCAGATTTCTCACTGATTTGTTCCTGTGGTGGAAAAAAATGTCCCTTACTTTGTCATAATTCTTACTGTACTCATAATTTCCTTTCCTTTGATATTGAGAATCATTGTTAAATCAGAGTGGCTGCCGCTTGAGTGTAAGAAGATTGCAATGTGTATTTAAGCTCAAATCCTGTAGCTATTTTCTTTTTTGGGCATATAGCAACACCTAGTGGATTTGTGTATTATTTCAGAGATGTTCTAGAAACAGGATTGCTTATTTTCTTATTCTTTTCTTGTTTAACTATTGTTTATTTCTTTTCAGTAATTCATAAAAATAGATACTGAGGAATAAATGTTGGTCCATAAAAATCATTCACCAATGAACTAAATAATTTACATAAATATTAAACATTTTATATTACATAATATTCATAAGGTCTGGGACCCTAAGAGAAGCCTTTTGTAGGAAATCCACCTTCTTTTTCATAAGTATAGATTTTTCTGTTTATACATATGCATATTTGCCATATCATAAAAACATTTTTTATATTCTTTAATCTTTAGATAAAAATACCTAACAATTATCACATCCAATTTTACTTTGTTAGTAAGGTATTCATACTTGCCTTGGTGACATGGAATCATAGTTACACTTGTAAATTACTTCTTTGAATTTATACATCCTGATGAAATTTTAATGAGCAATTTACTCTACCTTAATTTGGTCTAGATAAACATTTACATCAGCTATTTAGTTTTCCTTAAAACTGTATTATTTTCCTTCCTTGCTTATTGAAAATTACAGCTAAATCAAAGGACGATTTGGAGAACAGTCTCCCTTGTCCTCTCACACTGTTGGCATTGCTTACTGTTACAACACCCCCCTCCCCCCTTTGTTTCTCTCTACTGTGGACTTCTGTCTTGATGCTTGTTTTCTGCTTTGGACTAGGTTCAGGTAACCAAGTCTGTCAAGTAAGTAGTAGTTTCCTATTCCCCGAGGTTCTTAATTTTATGCTGTTTCTATTATATGTTATTGACTACACTGTTTCGCAAAGTACCTAGATTTTGAGAAGAGACATGGCCCACTAGAGTAAAATGCAGGTTTAGTGGTTCCATTTTTGCTCTGTTAACTACTGGGCAGCCTCTTTTGTACTTTACTTCCAAGTCACGCACAAAAAAATGGTCAGTCAACAGGTATGCATTGTACGTCTCCTCTGTCTGCTGCTTCCTCCATGGTCATTACTTCTCCCTTCATGGAATCTGAAGTCAGAATAGAGGAATGTGTTTATAATGATACTGACACAGCAGTCAGCAGTGGGCTGCATGTATGTTGCATCCCTTAAAATCATATTACCTAGTGATGTCAAAGCAATCCTTACTCTGTGATGTCACAGAGTATCCAGAACCAGCTACCAGCTCTTCTTGTTATATTGTGCTATATCCCAAGGCCTTAGTTTGTTTTTTATCTGTTATTTTTTTTAACCTTTTGTCCGCATAAACCAGGATCTCATTAATTTCCTAGACAGATCTTGTCCTACTGCTTCAGCCTCCCAAATAGCTAGTCGTGTTCCAGGTCTGTGTCAGTACACATGCCTTGATAAGAATGTATTTCATTGCAAATATCATGTATACCTATTTTTATTAAAATTTTATAAAGACACTTTGTAATATTTACTTAGTGTAATATTTATAATATTTACTTAGTTTCTAGCTTCATTTTAAAATCAAACTTTATTTCCCCAAATATCCAGCAGGCAAATGCACAGGATTTATTATCCCTAAATTTGGTTCAGTCATTTTACCTAAGAAGCAGATTTTCAAACCGTTGTGGCTACTAACTTGAGGGATATTGGCTTTCTTTTTTGTGCCCTTGGTGTCTTGGTACATTTAGCACAATATTTAGTGGGGATAGCATCAAAATATATATGCACTTGTAACTTCTGCTGCCTTTTCCTTTAAAGTAAAAAAATGACAATTCTCCCTAGGAAAAAAAATGATTTAGGAATGTCAGAGAAACACTGATTTAGGACTTATAAAGATACATCTCAATTTTTGTTAGTTTATTCAGTACTCCTTTTTAAATAGGGTGAAGTGTTGTCTCATGTAAACAGTGACGTTAAACTTCAGATTCCCCTGCCTCTACTTCCTGAGTGCTGCAGGCATGTGCTACCATGAGCAGTGTAATTGAACAAATACTTCTTGGCATCTACACTGTGCCCAGGCATTTTGAAGAATAATGCAATAATGGGCCCCAATCTTCACTAGTATTCACTCCAGAGATGAGCATGTCACCCAAATAGAGAAATTGTTATTTCTAGCTCAAAAAAATAATGGGAAATGTATGTTCTGGGAAGAATCCTCGTGAGATATAAATAAGTGGTTTATTAGTAAATATTGATAATTATGAAAATAACAGATGACAATAACAAAATGCTAAATGTTTACCAGCATACCATCTCAAAAGAGAAGTGTTTCTCTAGGTAGACACTAACCTCCTTAAGATTAGGGCTTATATGCTATAAATATGTGAAAACCTTGGAAAAGAAAAATTTGGCAATAGTTTCATTTTCCCAGAATTGTTCTGTCAGAGCACATTCATGTTTTTCTGTAGTCATGTAACAGGAAATGTTAAGGCAACATAGTACAGGGAAGTAGGTGCTCTCTGGATTTGTGACAGAAGGCCTGCAGTAAAATGCTAATCTTTGTACACATTCAGAAAGTACTGAGCTGTCTATTGCTGTCATTACTTAGCACTTGAATGGCCTCTTGCATACAACTTTGTACAGTGTATTAGTTATTCTTTGTTGCTGTGATGAAATGTGATCAAAAGCAACTCACATAAAAAGTTTATTTTGGCTGACAGTTGGAGAGGGCTGGATTCCATAGTGGCAGGGAAGGCATCCATGCCAGCAGGAACAGGAAGCTAGCCAATAACATCTTTATCCAGACAGGAAACAGAGTAAGCAGGAAGTTCGGCAGTGACAGACTTCCCCAAGAAAGGCCATACCTCCAGAAGTTTCCAAATTGCACCATCAACTGGGTACCCACTTTCATGGACATTTCTCATTTAGGCCACACTCAGCAATGACGTTTTCCTGTTAGAGTGTGAGAATTAGGGATGCTGTAGGTGACATTTGTCTGCTGTGGTCATGGTGTCAGACTGTCTGTCTTTCTTTCAGGCATCCTCTGGAACTTGCAGGCCTGATATTTCAGAGTCACCTGAGTTGCGTCAGAAGTCACCATTGTTTCAGTTTGCAGAGGTAATGTTTGCATCTTATACCTAATTAATCAGGGAGTCATTTATAAATCAAGCTTAAATTTGGACTAATGACAGCTGAGGAAAACAACAAAGAACTCTAGCTCAGTTAATGATAAATGGGAGCATATACTGAAAGACTGTAAGAGATGCGGGTCTCCAGGGGCTTTTTGTTTGATTAATTTTGAGACAGAGCCTCCCTATATAGCTGGGCTGCTATCAAACTCATGATTCTGCCCTAATTTGCCAGCAACAGGGATTATAGACATGCACTGCCCTGTGCTGGTCTAGAGATTTTAGTTGAGAAATAACTGTATGTTTACGGAAGCTTCTTAAGTCATATTAACTACTATAATTAAACTAGAAGTATTATTAAAACACAGATTTAGATTGATAGATTTAAAAATAGAATAAACTCAGCTGTTATGTATACTCCATTGCCTGCTTTTTTCTCCTCCTCCTCCTCCTCCTCTTCCTCTTTCTCTTCCTCCTCCTCCTCCTTCTTCCTCTTCTTCTTCTTTACTTCCTCCTCCTCCTTCTCCTCTTCCTCCTTCTCTTTTTTCTTGTCTGATTTCTAACTTGATATTGTAGCATGAATTTTGCCAGAGTCTTCTATCCCAGGACAGAACTATTAGCTTGGTGTCAGTGTCGAAGCAGAGATTAAAACTGCTTCTGAAAACATGTAAGTTAATCCTAGAGCTCAGTATGAACTCTCATCTGCACCCTCAATCATTTAGCCACGTGTTCTTTCCTTGATCATTTAAATTTTCTTTTGTTTTCCTGTCCTGCCACAGTTTGGTGCAGGACAACCATAATTCTCAGATTTGTCTGTCTGTCTGCATTGGCGCCTCCTGTCAGTTCTTTAACAATATGTACACTATTCCTAGCAGTTTTATTTATATCACCAGAGTGTTATAGTATGTATTTGTTCATGATACATATCTGCCTTTTTCTGTCCTTGACTGAGGACTGGCATGAACTTGAGTTGTTTTCATATAATATAATGGAGAAGTCATATTGTGGTCCTTTTTCAACAGACACACACGCTGATTGAGGTTGGGGCCCACCTTCAAGCAGAGATACTTATTCAGTGGTTCCCAAAGTCCTAATAATAGAATGAACTCTTTAAAGTTTTATTTGAAATTTTATACATATTAGGATATGTGCATGTTGAGGCCTGTTTAGCACATATAATTTTCCAAAGACATCTGTGACAATGTTGTTTTGATATGTGAAAGGTCTTGATATTCTTTAGGAGACCCTATTTTCTCACTAATTGAAATCATACTTTATGTTAATATTTATAATAGTATCCTTTTGTTTAGAACTCATTAAATTCTTTTCAAAAAATGAAGATGGATTTTAATAGTGGTTCTGTTTGATTCACTATCTGATTTAATTCCTGAAGAAATAGATTTGGTTTTCCTTTTATATGATTTGTTCATTTTTTTCTTAAAGTTAATGAACAGCTAGTGTAAATGAAAAGAATTTTTGGAAGTAAATTCTACCAATTTTATAATTCCTAAGACTCAAGGAAAATCCTTGAAGCTTTGTATAATGTAGTTTATCAAACTTGCACACAGTGTTACCTAAGATTTAGAGTGGTGAATGGACCAAGAAGTTACTCAATTTCAGCCTGAAATGTCTACAAATCACTTAAATATTATTCTTTTTTGATTTTTTTTCCAGTTGATATTTATTTTTAAATAGCCTATCTAATTTAAAAAATATGGTAGATTTGAAAATCTTCCTAATGGCCTCAGAAGTAAATTGTATCAACAGTTCAGGCAGCCTTTATATTACTCGTGTCTCCTTTGTACCTCACCTTTGATACTATCTTGTCATATGACCATAATGTTCTTTTAAAATTTCTGAAAGTCACTCTTATTGTTGAGTTGGGATCAAGGTGCATTCATTGCTTAGTAAGCACTCTGTGGTGATAAATCACATTCCTCTCTGGTCTTTAGGGAACTGCAAGTGGGCTAAAACGGTAATGCCCAAGGCTTCTTCTCATGTCTCCTCTCTTCCTACTCTAACTGAGCTTTGTCTACTCTGAAACAAAAATTAATAACTGACTTTGCTGTTAGAAAATTTCCGCACGTGTTTCATTCTGCCCTCAGAGCAGTTTGAGGGTAGCATGGTTACTCAATGAAAACAAAATATTGTATAGAACTGCAGAATTTCCTATGTGACACAGAATTATGTATATGCATTGGTGGGAGGCTACATGTGTTACAACAGAAGGAAATGGCAGCGAGGGACATGTGTATGTAGTTCAGTGGGTAAAATGCCAGCCTCCTAAGCATGAGAACCAAACATGAGTACTTTTCTGTCTCGGAATGCACAGACAGGAAAATCCATGGGTTTGACTGGCCAGCCAGTCTCCATGAAACAGTGAGTTTGGGGTTCTGTTGTAGATGGTTTAAAAAATAATGTGGGGGGAGAGTGATTGAAGAAGACAACTAACATTAACCCTTGTACATACATGTCCACACACACACAGAAGGCAGTGCATGTATTTGAACAGTTGTGTTCTGGTCTATGCCAGACAATACATTTTTAGGCTTGCTTGTTTCTCATTATAATTCTATAAAATAGGCACTAATATTGTCATTAATGTACAGTGGGGAAAAATAAGTCTTGGAAAGATTAATTGAGGTCATATAAAAAAAAATCCCAGATACCCAGACCCCACTTCCATGTGCATCCACCTTACTGTTTGACAGCTGCCTCTATACAAAAAGCAGCTTGGGGAGTGTCAGGAAGTGTCGCTGTATCTACTTATAGCTTTGAGATTTTAATACTATGTTTTCTCACTTAGGAGGGGCTTCGGCAGGTGGTGAAAACAAGGTTTCTCTGCAGACCAGGCTGTCTTGGAACTTGCTCTGTAGACCAGGCTGGCTTCAAACTCAGAGATCCTCCTGCCTCTGCCTCCCTAGTGCTAGGACAATGGATGTGCACTATTCCCAGCTTTAGTTTTATGTTTTTGAAAAATTTATTGAAAGAAATTCATCCCAGCAATTCTATTTAATACCATTTGATACATGCCTGATAATTTTATAAGGGGTGTGGCAAATGAGCCAGACTCTGTCCTTTGTTCTTTACAACCATGATCTTTCTTTATCATTTTGTGTTGACTTTTCCAAGAGGGATTGAAAGTGACAACTTACTTGTGGATTCACATGAAATATGTGGCAGAATTTAGTATTGCAGTATAGTCAAGATTTCCTCAAACGTTAACTTGATTTACATGTCTTGTTTCCTCTCAGATATCCTCAAGAACATCGCACCCGGATGCTCCTTCAAAACAGTGTCAAGCCTCAGCATTGTTTCAGTTTGCAGAGGTAAAGCCTTCGTTTCTTCATGCCTATTAGGTTCAGACATCATGTCCATCTTTGGAAATGCTGAAAAGAATCCTGATAATATGTGCTGAACTTTAGGCATGTTCTTTCCATTATTAGCATAATGTATGGAATATTATGGCCTGTTGTTGCCATTGGTGTAGTCATAGTCAGCTCTGCTCCAGGATTATAAAATGGTTATTTTATAAGCATTCATTAGACTACATTTACAACACATACTTATCAGGGATTCGTTTATTTGCTTTTACCTTAATTTACATTAATCTTAGAAAAAGAAAACCTGCTGTCAACATGAATACCATAGAATTCCAGTTAATTGTTTACAGTAGTAAAATTAGTTGCTGTAATTGATAAATAACTTTCTCAAAGCAAATACGGTAGTAAATATGACTTGTTAAATTGTCACTATGTAGCTTTCCACATGTAGCCAAGGCCTGTACTTTCTTAGCGTCTAATCCTTGGCTCTGCTCAGATCATGTTTTTCATCATCTTCAGTTTTGTCAGCTTGTCATCCAGTTAGCACACATCCAACCGTAATTTCTGGTTGATGTCCTTGGTTTGCCTCATGTGCTCATCCCTATAGAGCTATATGACAAATAGTAAGCTGGACACAGACCATGAAAATAAGATCCTGCCTGCTTTAGGGCCTTGTACTTTTCCTTTTCATTAATTCCAAGAAAACTGAATATCAGAATGTAAGTAATGGTTATAGAATTGAAAGAAAATGACAGGCAAGATGGTTCTGTTTAATATTGATGCATCGCATCACTTTGATTCATTTGAGTAAGAAGTGCTGCATAAAAGAAACGTAAAATGATATCCTTTTGGCAAGGGAAAACCTAGCGTTTCACTTTGAATATGAGAAAAATTACTTTTGACTCTTATATTAAAAAAAATTAGGCTTCTTCATCTTGGGACCCTTCTGAGAGTCAGCATCAGCTGGCCCGCTTGTGTCAGGAGGCACTGCGGCTCTACTATGGTAGTTGCTTTAGTTGTTGGGGACTATTGTATATAACTAGTCACAAAATGCACAATATTATTTCATGAAGAACAATTTGCTTGATGAGTCTGAACGCATTAATATTTTATAATTTTCCGTTCTGATAAACAGACTGCTCATTTCATTATCTGGTGGAAATAGTTTTGTTTAATATCATTTTCTCATTCTTTTCCAGTTATTGATATGCATTTATTGCTGCTAAATATTTTTCAAGAGTTAAAAAAGAATGCTGGCGTGTTGACTGAATTTATTTTTAGTGTTGACATCTAAGCCTTTCCCACCCAGTTTTTCTGAAGCATCTCTTACAATAGAATTTATTTGTTATATAGTCTGTCTGATTAAAGTCTTCACCCTGTAGCACGAATTAGAAAGATGTGGTGTCTTATCTTTGATATACCTGATATTTACATATTGATTACCAAAAGTATCCAACTTAATATAAAATGTCAGTGTGGAATATCTTGGCCAATGTGTGTACCTAATAGAATGATTAAGTGGCACTTAAAAGATACTATCACCAGATCATTAGCAGCCCCTGAAGACCTAGATAAGGTTTGGAGGGCCAAATTGATGGTTTAAGAGTCCCTGTCCTATGGTTCTGAAGAGTGAGATCAGTAAATCTCTTAAAGGAAGTAGTTTGTGTTCAGTGCACTCCCCTATCAAGTGGCAGAAGTTGGTCCTTGCCTCTCAGTTGTACTGTTTTCCCCACATAGCCACAAAAACCTTACTAGACAGTTTTCAGGGAAACATCCCCAGATGTTACACTACTGCTTAACAGAATTCCTCCCCAAAGTTTTTTGGTTGACACAAAGCATCTGTGGGATTTGAGGAAGCTTAAGATTGTTAATTTAATAGCTGTTTGAAGGAGGAATTGTAGCATAAGTCATGCATGGAGGATAACCCAGACTGGATAATATGAACAAATACAACTTCGCTATCCCAAAAATGTAATGTAGTCTTTACCCAAGGCTTTTTAATGTCTGAATTAAAAAATATTAAATTAATATTTTTAATGTAAATTAAGCAAAGCATGGCACTTGGTATTTAATACTATGTGCTATACGTGCTTTACATGAGAGAAGTCTGTCCCTACCTAGAGATTCATAACTTGTCTGGTCCCTTTTCTTGTGTTGGATGAGAACATTAAGCTTCAATCTAATATTTTACCATCTGACCATATTGTCATCCAATTGTGGGCTGACATACATAAGGCTAGAGTTAACTAAACAAGCTCATAAAAGCTGTCTGCTAAATTCTACAATGAACATATATATTTTAAAAGTAAAGCACCTTCTAGGCACTGTGATAATCCCTTTGTTTTTATAATTATTTCATGAAACAATATTAACTTTGAGAAATTCTTTTCCTACTTAGTCCACAGCAAAGGTTTTACATTTAAAATACATCAGTGTCTCCTATAAGGCTTGCTCAAACACAGAAAGATTCTTATCCCCAGGACTTGTGATTCACCCAAGCTGAGATTAAGTCTGAGAACTTACATCTGCACTAGGATTCTTTTTAGAGAGCCACAGCTTGAGGCTACTCTTCTCCAGTTGCTGCTAACTCACAATGTATTAATTGTTATTGTTAGTGCACTTTCTCGTACCCATTGTTCTTATGAGGAGAGGGTGGAAACAGAGGAAGGAGACTGATAGAAAATTACCATTTTATATACCCATCTGTTTTCTGAGGGGTTCTTGGTCCTATTATTACCTACTTAAGAAGGGCATCAACATTTATGTATTTAGGAAACATTTAACTCTGCAAAAGTGTTTAGTTTTAAAATATTTATAAGATAAACACATGAAGTATTCCCAGAAAGCATTCCTGCTAACTTCATATATAAGCTTTTTGGAGGTATTTAGCCATGTGTTCTCTAGAAATGGGTTATTTATTGGAAGTATAATTATTAATGGAAACACACTTGTTATGAGCGCTCTGGCCATTTTTTTTTTTTTTTTTTTTAGTTATAAATGGATTTTGTTTTTCTTTCATAGCAAGTCCTAGGTTCCTGCCTTGAAAGCTAAGGAGGACTTTCCTGTCCTGTCCTGTCCCGTCCCTTTCCCTTCCCCTTCCCCTTCCCCTTCCCCTTTCCTTTTTCCCCTTTTCCCCCTTTTTCCCCTTTTTTCCCTTTCCCCCTTTTCCCTTTTCCACTTTCCCCTTTCCCCCTTTTCCCCTTTCCTTTTTCCCCTTTTTCCCCTTTTCCCCCTTTTTCCCCTTTTTCCCCTTTTTCCCCCTTTTCCCCTTTCCCCTTTTTCCCCTTTTTCCCCCTTTTCCCCTTTCCCCTTTTTCCCCCTTTCCTTTTTCCCCTTTTCCCCCTTTTCCCCCACTTTTCCCCTTTTTCCCCCTTTTCCCCCTTTTCCCCTTTCCCCTTTTTCCCCTTTTCCACTTTCCACTTTCCCCTTTCCCCTTTTCCCCTTTCCTTTTCCCCCTTTTCCCCCTTTTTCCCCTTTTCCCCCTTTTCTCCCTTTTTCCCCCTTTTCCCCTTTTTCCACTTTTTCCCCTTTTTCCCCCTTTTCCCCTTTTTCCCCTTTTCCCCCTTTCCCCTTTCCTCTTTCCCCTTTCCCCTTTCCTGTCCCTTCCCTTTCCTGTCCCTTCCCTTTCCTGTCCCTTCCCTTTCCTGTTCCTTTCCTTTCCCCTTCCCCTTCCCCTTCCCCTTCCCCTTCCCCTTCCCCTTCCCCTTCCCCTTCCCCTTCCCCTTCCCCTTCCCCTTCCCCTTTCTCTTTTCCTTTCCCCTTTCTCCTTCCCTTTCCTTCCCTTCCCTTCCCTTTCCCTTCCTTTCCCGTCCCTTTCCTTTCCCTTCCCTGTCCCTTTCCCTTTCCTTTCCCCTTCCCGTTCCCCTTCCCCTTCCCCTTCCCCTTTCCCTTTCCCCTTTCCCCTCCTTTTCATCCCTCCCCTCCCCTCCCCTTCCCTTCCTTTTCTGTTCTTTTCTGTTCTTTTCTTTTTAACCCAATTTGGTTATCTTAAAGCCTATTGAAATTAACGTACACAGAAACATGGCTCAGTAAAGTAATTTTGATTTTTATAAGTTTCTTATGGATGTTTATATTAAAGAAGATAAAGTAATACTCCTGCTTTATAAGATCTAGAAAGAAATGAAACGCAGAGATTGCCTGCCCCTATGTCAGTCAGCCTCCTCTTTCATTTTGATACTCATATTTCATCTAGATTCATCTTAGCCCATCCAGTGAGCTATCATTCTGTGGTCCTAAGCTCTAATGTGTTCAGTTGATCAAAATGAGTTTCCTATCTGCATTGTTGTTGTTCACAGGTAGAGTGGCATATCAGTCACTTTAGATCTAGTTCCTGAAGACCAATGGCTGAAATAATGCCAGAAAGCTGCTATTGTTTTCCATTATTTAATAGGTTTAAAAGACTTGGCCAAAGTGCGCATTCTCTGTCTGATGTGTGGCTGGCTCTTAAACCTAGTGTATATCATTGCACTGAAAAGTAACATACTTACTAAAAAGACATAGCTAATCTATTTGATTTAGACAAATAGATTTGGACATTAAACCTTTCTTTAGAAGATATTTACTTTGCCAGTATATGTAGAACCATAATCATACTAAATTTAGGGCTTTGTCACAATAGAATATAAGCAGTAGGTACAAGTTTAGAGCATTCATTTTCATGAGAGACTACTTCACATGTTACCGAATATTATGTTCCATAAAAACACTGTATACTTCACTGCAACTAATCACAGAACATAATATGTGTTTTATTGGAAGCATTAACATTTCTTTTAAAGTAAGTGATGTTAGCTATCCTCAAACATCCCATTTATTTATTTATTTAAGCAGTTATTTTCTTCTAGACTAGTGTCTATAATAACTTAAACAATTGCAAAAGATTTCACCATCACCTAACTTGATTCTGATCTTTACTACCTATTTCCCTTGTATACACATGCACCTCAAAGAGACCTAAAATGAAGATTTTTTTTAACATCCAGAATGATAATTTTTCTTAGCATTTTCTCGTGTATTTTAGATACTATTTCATTTACCCTCTTACTAACCATTATGAACAGATACTGTTTATCTGAATATTACATAATAGTTTAAACAATGGAGTTAACAGCTTGACAAGCACCATACACACTGAGGAAAATATTCACAGCCATGAATACACGACATTTGTTTTCTAGCAGTGTAGCAGTCACACACTGACGGGTAGGAAGCACCATTTAGGTCAGTCATTGGTAAACAGACATTGATGATATTGTTCTTACTTAAAGGGAAAAACATATGTCTCTTACATTGGATTTTTTTTGCAGGAGTGAATAGTAACAAAGTGACAGATTAACATTTATATGACTTATTCTTGAAGTCAAAGCCACCATCGCAGATAAAGTTACTAAAACAATATGTGACATTAAAAGGAAGTGGGTCCTAGACAAAATCTCTGAAGAAAACTAATATTTATAGGATCGCTGTAGAAAGAAGCCAGCAGAAAAGATTAGCAAGGAATAGTCTCAGAGGTCAATCTCCAGGAATCGAAGTCCAGGGAGGAGTTTCCCAACAGCAGTGACATCAGCAATGTTAGGTGCTACAGAGAAATCTAGAAAAAGACTGAGGCATCTAAAGCATATGTCCAGTCTAATATCAACCTCTGATAAAATATTCACTCGTAAAGAAATAGCATTTAAAAAAATGTTTAAGAAAGTCATTTCATGGAAATTTTTGTAAGGAGAGTTTGGAAACACGAGCCGTTCATGTATATACATACTTTTAGAAATCAGGCTTTTAAGCAACTTGTTAAATACTGTCTTTAGTTGTGAATAGGTAAACATCTCTAGAGATTTAAAAAAAAAAAAAAAGGCAAGCTGTCCTACTGTGTAAGAACACCTCAGCAGTGCATTCACAGAGGGCCAAGAGACTTTAGTGTGAACTATACTTCATGAGGCACCAGATACAGTAGACAAGTAGTAACAGAAATCATGAACCAAAAGGAACAGCAGAGGGAGCTGAAGGAAGAAGTACAGAGATGGGCCTGTGTAGTGCAGCACTTCCCAGCATGCTGTGTCTCAAGAATGCTTGCTATGCAACAAGGTTGATAGTCTACAAAGTATGAAATTTAATACAGTATATCCTCAGACACTTCAATTTCCTTCTGAAGCCAATTTTGGAATTGTACTAAAAGAGTTTATATTTGTTAGTGATCATGATAAATTATAAGTACGGATTGCTATACCATTTAAGAGATGAAGTACAGCCTGGGAACCTTGTTACTCCCTAACATGAAACCTAATCCCCACAGTGCAATACTGGGCAGACTTTCTTGTACTTTAAAGGTAAAGCAAATGAGGCTCAGAGTCCTGATTATTTGAAAAGTCTATGAAGCAGAAAATAATGAAGGCATGTCTGCCTGTCTGCCTGTCACAGAAGCCATGGCAGAGTCTTGGTTCAGGGGATTGGCATTTACCTTCAGTCCATCATTCCTTAATTTACTAAGAGTCAGAGATAATAGCTTGTTAGCTTTCTCTTAGACTAGTGTTAGGTGAACAGTTAAACTCAACTTGTTCTACAAGTAGTTAAGAAGTGCTATGCTTCACTGAAAACCAAACTTCAGAAAAATTGAGCTCCTTAAGCTATCTACAGGATGTGATTCGAATGACCTTCTAAACCTACTAAAACTGTAGCATCTAGGAAGAAAAAAATCTTCATAACCTCCTTTAGCTAGACCTTTGTTTTTAAATAGCCGACATAACACATTAAATATGTGTTTCTATAAAGGGCTCTTATTCTGTAGGTATTAGAGAGAGAGTTCCCTTTACCAGTGAGCACCCATGCATGTCATCTGTCCCAAAGCTGACACTCTGTAGTATTACCTATGGTTACTAGGCCGCCTAGTGCAAGTTAGTGGGCCAGAATTCCTTCTGAGAAACTAATACAATGTACATAATACTGAGAAAGCTTTGTATATACACTGAGAAAGAACTCAGAATCGTAGAAATTGAGGATGCTTAGACCATAGCTTCTTGCTCTGATGATGACTTCTCCAGGTGAAGAACGCTATGTTCAAGTCCTTCCGTGTGCATCTCCTTCTCAACTGTTACTAAGGCTATAAATGGAAAAGGAAGTTTTCATATGAAGTAAAGAGTGGTGTTGTTCATTCATAGTAGTGCCCAGATACTGTAGAAAGTACATAGTCAGAATAATGTCATATAAGCTGATTAACCCAACATAGTACAGGCAGATTCTTAAGATTACCCCACAAGACTGAGGTCTATTAGTTTTGGAGTATAGTTTATGGATGGTCTCTTAAGGGCAGTTAGAATTTTTTCTAAAATTCTTACCCTCCTCCAGCTCTTGTTATTATTTCCTACCACAAAATGACATCTTTCCACAGAAATCCCAAGTACTTCTTTAAAAATTAATTGATTGGTAAATGCAAAATAATCCTATATCTCTTTCTATTTGGCCAACTGATGAGTTAGTCCTTAAGTAGAAATCAACATGCAAATCATGCTAATGTTAAATTTAGTGTTGGGAATATGAAAGATAATATTCTTGTCATTATATAGATAATATTCTTGTCATTATATAGCTATCAAAGCTACACCTATTTTTGAGCAGCTCAAATGGTTCTCAAAATGAGTGTTCCAGATTTGATCTAGCTAAAGCAGTTTGGTAGCTGGGAGCAATGTTAGTCCTATCAACTTAAAAAAAAATTCTAATTGTGTATGTAGGAAACCAAAGATTCTGGCATCAAAATTAATACTGTTTATGTGGATTATTCTCTGTATAGATCTCTTCAAGCACTTCGCAGTTGGGTGGCACTGAGCCTGTGAAACGCTGTGGAAATTCTGCACTCTTTCAACTGGCAGAGGCAAGTCATAAGGAGTTAAGATCTGCAGATGTGCAAATAACAAAATAATGATGATAGTGTTTCTTAAACTGTGCTGTCTCGTCCATGACCACAAATACAACATATCTGATTTTCAGCAGTGAGAGGGCTACCTTTCCCTTTACAATAGGGAATGTTGCTACTCTAAGTCATCAGGCACTGATAAAGACTACCCAAGGACATCATAAAAGTTGTTTCACATGTATCATTTGTAATAAGGCAAGTTTTATCTGTCTCAGATCAGTAAGTCTTAAGATTAGCAAGTTTAAATAAGTTCAGCCAGAGCACCAAAACTTATTTTTTTTTTCTGATTTTCTTATACCACGTCTAAATCTCTAATATGCACCACCTTTAGTCAGTGTGATATGCGGGTATGCACATACCATTCAGATTTCATATATTGTGGTACTGGTCTGACATTGAGAGACCATCATTAAAGTAGTAATATTAGAGTATCATTCACACATTTGATGTGACATGCTACTATTACTCCATGGGCAAGTGAGAAACTATGCGGCAGTTGGCAGAACATGTTGATTTCTGTCATGTTGCAACTCTGTCTGAAGAGAATGTGTGGGAGGATTTCATCGAAGGCAGGACCCTCTCAACTGGTATATGAAGGGGATGATGAGAAACTCTGATGCTAAATCTTTGCTTCTGTTTCTTTTTCCTTGTGTTGCGGTCCCTCTGAGTTCTCTTGTGAGTGGCATGGTTCATTTATAAATTTGAGCTGAATGAGATCATCTATTATTTTAATCATAAAAATCAGAGAGTTTGAAATCATTAAGTTTGCATCTTTATATTGAGCTTTTAAAGCTAAGCCAAGTACTAGTTAGGAATATAAGGCCCTGAAACAGTAGCAGATACAAACACTAGAACACACTAATCCATTGTATCACGAATCCATTGTGCCAGGCTTAACATTGGATCTTGGGCAAAACAAATTTAGACCCAACTGGAGGACTGTGAAGACCAGAAACACTGAGTAAAACTCTGAAGACAGCAGAGACTGATTCTAAAAGGGACTTCATAAGTTAGCTAAGGTCTTTTTCAGATATGGCCAACAAAGAGAGTGACTCTTGAAACAGATCTCAGTTAGCAGAGACACTGTGAGGTTATGGATTTTACAGACTCTAGATAGTCAAAGCAACTTGAAATGATCATTTTTCTTAAATAATATGAATATATGGGGCATCTGCATTTTTCTGGTTATATTATTTCTCTGTGTGCACATACGTGTATAAAGTATGAAGTATTAAACAACACCAAAATATAAAACAAACCAAGTTTGCACATAACAGTTATCTTTATTAAGCTGTTTTTGATGGTAACATGAACCTATGAGATGTTTTGCTATGCAGAATGCTAAAAGAGGGGAATCGTCTTTGTCATTTTCTTTCAGTCATAAAATGAATTTCTTATTAAATCAGAGCTCATTGAAAAAAGTATTCTTGTAATTTGTAGGGATGCATCCCAAATATGAAACAGATGCTATGGTTTAACAGATGCTTGGATGCTGGTATCATAATTTAAAGGGGTAAAATTACTGAAATAAGGTTATTTCAGTTACAGAAAATCAACTCGGCAACATTTGAGTAAAAATATGTGCTTCTGATGAAATCTGGGTTGCCAAGATCTTTATTATTATTGGTGTCACATGAATCTGATGCCATAAACACTCCAGTTCCTAAGTAAGCATCAAATGCACAGTAGATAAACCAACATTGCTGGTGATCACCAGTAGAGCAATGCTTTCTTTCATTTTTATCCCATATGTAATTCACAGTTTTTTTTTTTTCTTCTTCAGATAATCTATAATTATTTCTGGTACCTCTAAAACGTAAATATTGAGACTTGAGCTTACACATTCTACAGGGAAAAACATCAAGAAATTAGTTCCAATTTAGTCTGGACTCTTCTCCTTTGCTACCTCCTATACATTGACAGGCCTCTCACCACCACCTTGGTTCCAGTCATCCCAGCAGGTGACGTGTGGAGCACCTTGTCTTTCTCCCTCCTGAAGATAGAACTATTCTCCATTCCCCCCCCCCACACACACACACACTGGTAGGAAAAGTGAAGTCAGCTCTTCTGTTAAAGATTTAAGGATGGATATGCAAGCAGTATATGCTTATGGTCTGGTGAGAAACAAGAAATGCTCTAGATGTAAATGCATTGTGACATCCTTTACATCCTTTTTGTTTGACCAAGCACAAACAAAATGAGGGAACTGGCAGCAGGGAGACTTGGAGTAGCTTTCTCTATCTATTCTTGGTTTTGACATTGGAGCACTATGTATTTCCCAAGGGTAAAGTAAATAAATAGAAAATAGATTAGTTTGATCAAACAGGAGGCCAGTGCACACTAATGGGGAGGGATTGGCAGATGGCAGACCTGGGGCAGTCACATCGGAGAAAATATGGTGGAGCTGCCTTTGCTCAAGAGGTTCTCGAGTACTGCGAAAGGTAGGAGCGACCTGGATTGTTCCTCTACAGCTATCTGATCCTATAGGACCCTATTTCAGCCCTGAGGCCATATCCCTTCTGATCACTGACAGCTTATCTTTTTGGTATTTTAAATACCACCCTGCCTGAGTATCCCTTTAAGAAAGTCCTTGAGACTTATCAACTAGTTAGTAAAGGATAAGTTTATCAGCGTATATTACTTACTTATTTGGCACTGCAAAAGAATACTTGAGAAGCAGCTTAAGGAAGGAGGGACTTATTTTATCTTGAAGGAGCAGAGAAGATATGGTGGCTAGGCACAGGAGATAATCAGCCTGTTTCCATACTGAATGAGAAATAAGGCTAGGTTATAACCCTCACAGCCCATCCTCCAACAACCCACTACCTCCAGCCAGACCCCACCTCCTAAGCATTTTGAAACCTCCTGAAACTGTTCCATGTGCAAACCTCAACAGGTTCTTTTCTCTGCCACGAGAAACAAGGCTCAAAGCTAAGCACTGCCCCTTCTATAGCTGCATTCCTTGGGCTAGAGAAATGGATGGAAAGAGAAATGGATGAACAGATCTCCCAAAGTTATGGTTATTGCTTACAAGAAATACCATCTTGGACCTGGGTAGAAGCATATGGTGGTTTGAATAGGAATGGCCTCCATAGACTCATGTGTTTGAATGCTTGGTCCAAAATGAATGGCACTATTAGGTGTGGCCTTGCTGGAGGAAGTATGTCACTATGGGGTAGTCTCCAAAGCTCAAACCAAACCTAGTGTCTCAGTTCATTCTTATTTCCTGTGAACCCAGATGAAGAACTCCAGTTCTTGTCTCCAGTACCATGTCTGCCTGCATGCCACCCTTCCCTCCATGATGATAACTGTAAGCCAGAGCCAATTAAATGTTTTCCTTTATAAGAGTTGCCATGGTCATGGTGTTTCTTCACAGCAATACAACCCTAAGTAAGACAAGGTCCCTTCCACCAAGCTTAAGAACCTGAAACCCACCCCGCAAACATACATAGTGGAAAAAGAGTCCCTACTTCCACAGGTTTTACACACACAGATCCAATGATGATAAGAAGAGGAGGAAATGGTAGAAGAGAAGAAACGGGAAGAGTAGTACAAACTCTATGATATAGAAGGAGCAAAAACATTTTATATATATTTTTATTGCCGTGTTCTGTACCTACCTCAGCAGCCAAAACTAAATTCAGTTGGATGTTAGCAGGAGGCAGAAACTTGGATTCTCCTGAAATATCAGTTTTGGTTTTCAAAGGACCTTCTCCTCAGGTGAAGGTTCTGACAGGAACATGTTATTTGATATTTTAGTATGTAGATATTTTGATATCTCAGCGTGGGCACATGTTTATGTGTGTGCATATACACATGTGGACACATGCCTGTGGAGGCCAGAGACAGCCTGAGTTTTTATTCCTCTTCCAGCACAGTCCACTTTGTTTTCTCACTAGGGCCAGGAGCTCTCTGCTTAAGGTTTCATGTGTTCCCACCTTCCCAGCTCTGGGATTACAAGTGCCACTATGCCTGCTTTTTTACATAGGTGCTGACAATCAAGCTGTGGTCCTTGAACCATCTATCTAGCCTCACAATGTGTAGCTTTTAATGTCTGAAAGTGACCTGGAAATCCTCAGCCTTGTTCTGTGTATTTTAAAGGGATCTATCCAGCCAGGAAGGGAGCTTTCTGCCGAGATCAGAAAATTGAGAGCAACACAATGCTCTTTGTTCAGGCCTCCACGAGGTTCACACTGTTCAGTTAATCAGTTCAGTATGCCTATGCCGGCAAGTGCTGAAATGCATTGTTTCCAGTCATTTTGAGATTAATTAGGCTAGTCATCTACAGAACAGCTCGGCATCCTCCCTGGGATGACAGTTGGGTATGAGAGTTGCTGCAGTTCTGAGGATGCTGTGAAGAGAATCAGAGATAGCTTTATCTGCATTTTCTTAAAACTCTAGGATTAAATATCTGTAGCACCAATACTGCCTGGTTACCAAGCAGAACAGTGTAGTCACTAATTCTAACAGACAAGGGTGTTTGAGGGTCTCTGCCATGCCAGGGCTGCTGAAGTTACCTACAGACCTGTCTACATATCTTTAGTAGAATGAGAACTAAAACCTGTAAATCACCTAAGATCAGAAGTGAAGGAATACTTTACTTTTATATAAGGCATTGGTTTCTAAGAAAGTGAAAGGGGCTGAGCCTATGTCTAAAATCACTGCTGTTAGTTCTCTGGTAGTTTTTATGAAATATTTTATGTGTTTGTTAAAATGGTAGAATCATTTCTTCTTTTTTATTTTATATTTATTGGGTATTTTCTTTATTTATATTTCAAATGTTATCCCCTTTCCAGGTCTCCCCTCCGGAACCCCCTATACTTTCCCTGACCCCTACCTCTCCACCACCCACCCACCCCCTCCCACCTTCCTACGCTGGCATTCACCTACACTGGGGCATCGAACCCCTCATGCCCAAAGGCCGCTCCTTTTACTTATGTCCAACAAGGCCATCCTCTGCTACATATGTGGCTTGAGCCATGGGTCCCTCCCTGTGTACTCTTTTGGTTGGTGGTCCAGTCCCTGGGAGCTCTTGGCGGGTGGGGAGGGTCCTGGCCAGTTAACACTAAGTGCCATTTATTATCTACTGTGTGTTAAGCATGGTTTTGAGAACTTTGTATGCATTAATTTAATTCTTACAACTATGATCTGAGGCAGGAACTATTATTTGTTTTTCATATTAGGAAAGCAGAGAATGTAGAAATAAAGTAAGTTTGCTTGGTAGCTTGCTTAAGTTCATTTGGACAGTAAGTATCACAGTCTAGGTTGGAATCCAGATGCTCTGTCTTCCCTAGATTGTGCTCTTAAACAGCTCTTAAACTTTTCAGTCTTGTTTAAGACAACTACAGAACTCTGTCTTAGATGCTTGTTATAGGTATGTGCACACTTTGAAGTCTTAAGGGAGATAGTTTACTTCTATCTTTATATGTATGACTGGCTGAAATAACATGTTTAGGGGTACTGTCAAAAAATGGAGCCTAGATTTCCTTTTTAGAAAATCTTGCACAGTTGAAAGGTAGGTAGCAAGTTGCATATCACTCTCTGTGTGTATATGTTCCTGTAGATACGTGATTTGTTGGAAATTATTGGTGGATAAGTCTTGCCCTAAAGGGGAGTGCTCTTTAGTTGCATGAAGATGATATTACAAGAGAAGAAAGGAATGCAGAGCAGCACACTGTCTATTCCATTCTTCTTTATCTCAGTGTACCAACCTCGTTACATCTCTAATAGAAGCTGAAAAGACAGGATGATGTCTTTCCTCAGATAAACTGAATAGAACACACAAAAACTATGGGTCTGGTGATTTCAGGAGAACCAGAAAAGTTGTTATTAACCATATTTGGTTTTCTCAGACATAGGTTTTCTCAGAAGCCTCAGCATCTTAATGTTTCTTATATTCCTAATTGTTATAATGATGCATAAATCAAGTAAAAGGTGGGTAAAGATAATTTATTATAGCATCTGTAAAAAGTCATTTATAAAATTGTACATTAAAATGATAGGATCTATAATCAATATTGAAAAACAGGGAATTCCATTAATACTATTGCTTAGCTGGTCTCCCTGCAATCCTAACACTTCCCATTACTGCTGATGATTAGAGGTGCCTGACTGAAGTGTTACTGTGTGTAAGTGTTGTGGTGTATACCGCTGTACCCTCCTGACCACCTCTGACCCAGAACATAGAGCTGCAGGTGTCAGTTTCTAATTCTAAACTTTACATTTTTAAAGGAGAACCTTTTATTTAGCATGGGTGTATTTATCTTTTGATTCAAGTCTTTGGTTATTTAAACCCCTCCTAAAACTTTTCTTCTCACTCCAGATTACACACACCAGTATATTTTGGAGGGGGGGCTGTATATAGAAATGTATTTAATAATGTATTTAATAACTGTTATTAACAACTTCAGGGATGACATCAGATGGCCATATGGCACCCCAAGAACCCCTGCCCATCCAAAATCCACAGTGTCCAAGGAAATAGTGAAGAAAATGTTTAAGGTTTTCAGCCAACCAAAGATAAAATTGCTCAAGTTGCTCAGCTCTCAGTGCTCAGCGATGTGTAGACCGTTTATGTTATGTTCTGTGCCCGTTTATCCTCCATGGTGAAAAGTCGGATTTCCTTAAGAGTGCTATGGTCTTCTCAGGAACTGTCGACTGTGTGTATGTGTGTGTGTTATGGTATAAAGCATTCTGGTTTTAATTAATTAGAGAAGAAATGCACCTTAGAAAATGCTACCAACTGCCATCTTAGGGTTATAGCTACACTGTTCTGGCCGATAATAAGCCAGTACAAAATGATTGTAAAAGTACCTTGGCTGCAAAACATTTGTTTTATACTAAGAAGCAAAGGTTTTAAAATTAAAACTGATTAATGTCAGTGGGTTTGTTTGCATGCCGCCTTGTTTTTAATTTAGCTGAATCCCTGACAGTCAACAGTAACAGGCAAAGTCTAGGAGTGGGGTAGCCTGTCTTGATCTGCTTACTGAGGCTTACAGCCACGAGACTGCTACTGTGCTGTTACTTGTAAGGATTTATTAGTTTTCACTCCCACTTCATTGTCTTTTAAGGCAGGAGAAGAACTGGATCACTACTTCACGTTTGTTAAAAGAAATGCATTTATCATATCTCTGATTCAGAGACAAAAATGTGATGTCACATATGTTTATTCTCTTAAAACTAGTCCTCCATAATAGCCCCCAAGCCTAAAATGTGCTCTTACCTGGAGTAAAAGAAAAAAAGAGGTTTTCCTGAACCCAGGAATATGAAATGCATATTTTAGCCCCTTGAGTATTGATATTTAGTTTTTCTTAACATTTTAAAGATGATGATAACTTAACTTGTGCATTGGTCCAATATGTTGTCTCTGAGGATCAGAACTTCCCTTTGAGGAAGGAACTCCATTATCTCCAGAGCACCTCCTTCAGGCCTCTGTCTGTATGTACAGAAGTCAGGGACCACAGTTTCATTGCTGTTGGCAGAGGAAGCTTTGAAATATTTGTGATTAATTTTCACTCATACACTTGGGTATGAGTAACTAAGAACACTGTGATTGTCGATCAAGGCCTGGCAGTAGTGTGGTGATAATTAGCATTGTTTTTAAAGGTCCAAAAAAATAGCTTTTCCCTAGTTTGAATGAAAATGCACTGAAGACCCATGAATTACCTAAGGACTAATGAACATTCAATTTAACACAATTATCTATTGAAAACCTTCTTTAAACCTTTTCAAAGACATGAGCATAGTCTTGGAGAATACAGAGGTGAACAGTCTGTGTTCTATGCCTATTGAGTTATAGCTGTTGAAAAATAGAGTAGGACCTAAGGGAACTGACAATAAGTATCAAATATTTATGTCCATCTTTGACTTAAAACATTAACATTTTAACTTCTTTGAATGCTGCCCTGGGAATTCCATCAGTGGAAGGTGCCCTGATGATTTTTTATTCTTACTTTGAAAGAAAGTGTTCAATTTAAATTAATAATAGAAGGATAAATTGTCATTTACCATGTCACTATTTCAAGGCCTGATTCACAACGAGTTCTCTATTAAAGGGCATCTTGACTAATAATAGTCTGTATTTCCCACAATGCAGTTCTGTTCCCTTGAGCTCACATTGCTTTATGTTCTTTTATGCCTGTTGTGTGACTGACTGCATGCATGTCCATGCATGTGTGTATAACGTAGTTTGCATGAACATTCCTAAGCTCCATTGGGTTATGGGTGCATACACTCAAAGTAGATGTAAGTAGACATTCTAATATGCAAAAATAAAACTGGGCACTGGAGAGGAAGCTCAGCAGCTAAGAGCCAAGCGACTTTGTGAGGACCTGAGTTCAGTTCCCAGCACCCCATATGGTTGGCGAATTACAGCCATCTGTGATTTCAGATATAGGAGATCCATCACCCTTTCTGGTCTTTGTGAGCACTAGGTACCCATATGGTACACAGACATACATGCAGGCATACACATAAAGTAAAGATATTAAAATAATTTTTAAACTAATGTTACATGACAAGACTTTTCCTGAGGATATACAACACACATGTTTACTCACTACAGAATAACACCACAGTCCAACTTAGTGAACCAGTGAGTTTTGTTGGGGCTGCTTAGAGGAATATGAATGAGGGTTACTTACAGAAGCATAAATAACTCAAAAGACAGCCTCATCACCAAATCCCAGCCAATATAGGTCGGAACCCAAAGCATACTCCACAGCCTGCTGGCAGCTCATCAGGTTGGAGAGTGTTCTCAAAGTGCTTCAGTTAATCTAAACCCTTGTAGGCAGCCCTGCTGGTCTCCCTGTCCTTGCAGCTTGACTTGTGACTCTCAGTAGTCCTTATTCTGTCTTAAGGAGCTTTCGTGCAGTATGGACAGTTTCACACCCAGAGCAAACTGCTACACAACTGATCCTACTTAAATATTTTTTTTTAGAGTTTTCTGAAATTAAACTAGTTTGAGATTTTCCTGAACCCAATTTTATGTGTAGGTTTTTTTTTCTGCCCCTAAAGAGTTACTGAACCCTAAATTTAAAAATGAAAACAAAGCAGTTAGCCAATCAAAGACTATAGCATACTGCTTGTGACACTGATGTGACTGTTAAGTAGTAGACGCAACATTATTCCAGCATATGTTCTGTGACATTAGACCCCAGAGGTGTGTTACCGCAGTATAATATTCTCATTCTCTGCCAGGTACCCTGCTGAGTTCTGTACATTCCTTGCACAAAAATATTAACATCCACATGTTCTAGATTGGGAACATGAGGCACAGAGTAGTTTAGGGAAACCTGTGAATAATCTTACACAGCAGAGTTCCTCCTTCATCAGCATAACCAGTCAGTGGCAAAGTCCATCTGCAGTCCTGCAGTCTGGACCCAGAATCAGTACCTTAAAACTACCCTCAACATGGAAGTTTCTTGGTCCTAACAATACATGTATCTTAATAGAGTCATTACATACATACCTGTCCTTGGGTTCTATTTATGTCAAATGGAAATACCTAAAATGGTGAGAGAATACATATTAAAAACAGTGAATAATATAGTTGAATTTTATATAATGACCAGGAAACTTAAGTACTTAAGGAGCTAGAAGGAAGAGAGAGAGAGAGAGAGAGAGAGAGAGAGAGAGAGAGAGAGAGAGAGAGAAGAGGGAGAGGAAGGGGGAGGGGGAGGGAGAGAGGGAGAGAGGGAGAGAGGGAGAGGGGGGCATGGAGGCGGATGTTTGCGTGTCACCACCAGTCAAAGATAGTTGATATATCTAGGTTGGTATATCTACTTCTGATTGTATGGGCATCTTGTTATTGAGCATTACCAAACTTATAAAACCTTTGCTTAACATTAAGAAAAAAATTAAAAAGGGAAATATTGTAGACTGAGGATGTGTTAGAGTTGTATATATTTTTTAGACTTAAGGAAAATTATGTTTCAAAACATTGAGAAACTAAACCAGCAAATAAATCCAAGATGAGGTGAGGACAGTTGACCCCTCTCTCCTGCCTCTGTACCTGTTTTGCTATGGTTTGTTTCTGCCTTTGCAGATCACATTTCTGATCTGCTTTTCCTCCCTTTGTGTACAAGCATACACATCTTGAGTAAAAACAAAAATAGTAAAGTAATAGGCAGACAAAAATTTTTCAACTTTTTATGACCGATAACCTCTGAATATATTTGTAATGGCATATGAACTTTATGTAGCAACTAATGAAGGAAAAATAGAAAAGAATTATATCAACATTAAAAAAGTACTCTTAAATATAGTGTGAAAATCAGTGTGAGTTATAAATGCAAAAAAAAAACTGGCTGTTTTTAATGTTTTTGTAACTAACAAAAAATGAAACTGGCTAGTCTAAATTAGAGGAGGCAAAGCTATCAAAAACAGGAAAAAGTAAAACTACATAATTATTGTCTTTGCAGTGTTGTGGAGAGGAAGGAAGAAAAATGATGTTCAAACCATAATATGCATGCAAAGAAAGGCTAGCATGTGTAACTCAGTGAAAACAGGAGCGACGTGGTGGTGGGATTATTCATTTGGCTTTCCTGTACAGAAAAATTCCTCTGTAAGCTATGGCAAGACATTGCAAATAAGATTTATCTCAGTTTTGGTAACCTTAGACAAGTTGTGGGAAACAGCTCACAATAAATGGGGAAAAATATTCTGACAAAGACTAAGCATGGTTTCTAAATGTAGACTATTATTTCATAGGAACATTTAAATATGTTCTAATACTGGGATGTGTAGAAAAGGGGCTGGAAACTGGAAATTAATAATTTCCATAACACAGCCTGTGGTCACAGGTGCTGTCCCAGAGTGGTTTTGCTCCCTTCTCTGACATGCCACTAGCTGCAGAGCTCACCTTCCACCTGTGTTGAGCTACTGAGAGACACTGATGGAAGCCTGGGGAGGAAAGAGAAGAAAAACTCAGCACAGGGAACTAGGGAGGAGCAGTCTGTCATAAAGCCAACCTCCATTCCTCCAGGAACTAACTGCCTCCTATGAGGCCCTTCATGTTTCTGGCGTATACTAGCAACCTGGCCATTGAGTTTCAGGATCGTTCATTACCCTTTTTGCTTCTAAGTTAGCTTCCAGTTGCTGCTCACCTCTGAGTTTCCTTGCCATTTCCTGTTTAGTTGCTATAATTTCCAAGAGCTGCTATAACAAACTCCCTGCATAGAAGTCACTCTGCTAACTATGCAATGAAGTGTTTGTGTTAAACTAGTTAACTAGTCAGTTAAACTGACTAGTGCATAAGCCGGCTTCATTTTCTATTTGCTATGGTTATTGTTGTTTATGTTTATTCTTAAAGCTGAGAGAATATTGTTAGTATTGTTGGTATGCAGCATGCAGTGTCCAGAGTTCAACAAGATGTTGACAGCCTTCTAAACAGAATAGGAGGTGGGATTATAACACATTCTTAGATGGCGAAGGTTTATTAATGTTCAAAATAAAACAGACAAAAAGAGTCTAGAAGTTCACCAGAAGGCTGTGTACTTGTAACTATCCCAAAGGTTTAGGCAAAGTCATGAAAATATACTATTGTCAAATGTGTGGCTGACACAAAGCTGGAAGATAATTCTAACTTTGATGAGGTAAGGTTTATAAGGAGAAATAGGAAGTCAATCATCTAGGGACTAGGTATATGACATAAATGATTAAAATGTAGAATTGAAGAGACCAAGGTTCCTAGCATATTATATAGAAAATAAAATCTGGGACATTAATTGGCCATAGGAAACAAGGTATGATACATTTAGGAAAACCGAAAGATTTCATCTCTGGGTACCATTAAAAACTATCGAGTATCCCTAATGAGAGTTGTGGGTCTTATGTGGTATACAACAAAAAGACAAAGAAGAATATTGCTACATTGAAATATCTGCTCTCTCCAGTCATTATGATTATTTGTACCCTTTTCTTTTTTCATCATAGTACCCTAGTGAAGGTTGTACTGTTACCTACTTCTCAGCCTGTTTTAGCTCCTATGAGTTAAATCTACTCACTGTGTAAGTTTACTGTTTAAGTTCTGATATTTGGTTATGAACTCAATTTTTATTTAATAAAGTCTATTCTTACTTTAGGAACTATGACAAACAGGGTAATCATTTTTTGCTCAGCACTGAAGTTCTCAAACCTGCCCACTCACATAGTAATATGCTACCTGTCTTTGTACAAAAGTTAATTAACTCAAGAAGATTGTGTATCATAAACCCTTATATTAGAAAGAAGGTTCTATCAGGCAATCCAGTGACACCCAACTCTGGATCAGATTTGGGTTTTGGTTAGTGAACAAATTTGTGATTTGTGGTTTTTAATAGAAGAATTAGTTTTACTTTAATATTATTACCTCCAGGAATATAATTTTTTCTTATAATTTAGAAATAACATACACTCTTTGGGGAGGGTGGGGGCAGCTTCTAAGAGCCTGAAACAAGGAAATAAAGCATAAGTAGTGCTTGGTGTAATTACCTACACAAGAAATATTATGCTATTTCCCAGAATATGTCCCCAAAGTGAATATCTATATGTGTTCTATTTTATTCCTAGCTAGAATCCTATCAAGGGTGATAAGGAGAATCATTTTGAAATATATTGAAAAGAGAATAGAGTTTGCAAAGTACTATTAGGTTTGCTAAGTTGAATCTGTGCTGCAGATGCAAACTGTTGGCTTAGCACTGCAAAAGCTCATGTCTAGATGACAAAAGCCCCTGACATGACCTATGAAAGGCAACCATAGTGACAATGGCTAAGAAACATAACATCTATCTTGAGAATGTCATCCTGACCTACTTCTAGAACTAGTATTTGAGCCCATGTGGGAGAGTTTATAAATAACTAGGGCTAGAATAGTTGAAAAGGAAAATTATTTCAGCATTCCCTCAGTAAAACATACATGGAAGAATAATTATGTTAGTGTTGTAGCATTAACATAACATGTGCTTCACGTGTGTTTCTGGCTGAGTACAATAAAGGATAGAGCCCGGCATCATGGTTTCTTGATGACTGTTAAAACCTAACTTGTATGAATTCCAGAGAAAGGCAGTTATTGAACATCCTTCCCTGAAGTACTCTGTCATGTTGCTGCTATTGTTGTTGTTATCCTCCTCTTCTTCCTCTTCTTCCTTCTCTTCCTCCTCTTCCTCCTCTTCTTCCTTCTTCTTATGGCAGTATCTGCCTTCCCAGCACCTCCATTTCCTTCCTAGCCTAAACACAACAGAATTCTTCCAGAAAGGTTTGTGATGCATTAAAAAGTGCTAAGGTGGAAAAAAATGAGACAAGGGACATCTGATACTTAATCCAGTATATTGTCCATTCAAGATTATGTGAACAGCCCTAACAACTTGCCATTTAGGAAGATGGTGGTTCTGTAAAACAGATGAGTTTCCTGTGCCTGCTCTGATTTTGTGCTGATTCAGCAAACCCCAGTGCCCTTTCCTGTCTGTGCTGCTAATGCACAGTAAATTACATATGTCACACTGCTTTGACCTGGGCTGCCCTTGACCAAACAGCAGCATTGGCCTCTTGGTAAATTCCTCAGAGAGAAACCTGGCCCTGTTGTTTTCATATCTTTAGTTGTCCTCTTGGGGCCTGGCATTTGAGAGTTTACAGTTAAGTGTTTATGAGTGGATGCTGAGATATAGAAAATAGTTGACAATAAGCTGTAATTTTACTTTCTGCAACATAGCCTTAGACTTTAAAGTAATTGAGAGCTGGAGATGAAGGTAAACAGCTTTCCTTTTAAATGTTCTATATGTGATATTTAGGGAAGATGAAGATTTATAGTTGATCAAATCTATAGCAGATGTATTTTGTCATTCAGAAGTTTCAAAATCTATAAAAATGTACATGTGTAATAAATATATCTTGTTCTATGTAATGTATCCAGTACATATTCAAATGCATGAATATTCTGCAAAAATAAAGTCACAAGTAAATATGAGCAACTGTTTAAGACATAAGTAGTTCCCATTGCTTTCAATCCGAGTCTACAGCCAGGCTCAGATGAGATTAGATGTATCACCAGATGAGATCAAACCCAAATGTTTTCCCATCTTCTGTGGTTTTTAGAGCATCTGTTAGCATCTGGAAACCTATAGCGCATGTTCACTAATTAAACCTTTATTTAATGAGTCATTATAACAGCTCTGATTTCAAGTGGGTCAGTGGAAGTTACCACTTATTTTCCTTTTTCTCTGGGGTGTGGGGCCAAATATGAGAACAGAGTATGGAGATTATTACATACTAATATAAGTATATCATCTCAGTTAGCCTCATAGAAATCTTCCAGGATAGGATCTGTCTGTTTTATAAAGGTCTGGGGGCAATAAGGAGTGAAGTTCTGTGCTAGATAAGTAAAAACTAAGAGCCAAACTTGTCTGTAAGCTTTAGAATCCATCCTCTATCAAATCTAATTTTCCTAAGAAAAGTATCTGATGATGCTAGGAAATGATTCAAAAATGTTTATCTGTGCTTCAATGAAATTAGTTCAGCAGAAGTGAGCTAATTGTAAAGTTTGGACTTTTAAAGTGATATATTTGAAAAGGTTAAAACTAATTTCAATTATAAAATAATAAGGCTATTTGGTATTTTTCTTTCACTTTTGTTTCAACTATTTAGATGTGTCTGGCATCAGAGGGGGTGAAAATGGAAGACACAAAACTAATAAAATCAAAAGAATCAGATGGAGGAAGAATTGAGGAAATGGAGAAAGGGAAGGAAGAGAGAGACATAAAAGTGGAGAAAGCCATTGAAACTGCGTTCCAGAAGGAAGCAGAATTCGGCAAGTCAGCTAAGGGCAACATAAGAGAGTGTAAGGACTTAAGAGACAGCGAACAGCTACAGATGGATAATGTAATGGCCATCAAAGTGGAAGACCCCAAAGAAATTAGAAGGGAGTCAGAGGATGATCAGAAATACAGTCACTTCCCTGATTTTTCTTACTCTGCCAGTAGCAAGATAATAATCAGTGATGTCCCCAGTAGAAAGGATCACATGTGCCACCCTCACGGAATTATGATCATTGAGGACCCCACCACGCTAAACAAACCAGAAAAGATAAAAAAGAAAAAGAAGAAAAACAAACTGGATCGACATGGAAATGACAGATCCACTCCCAAGAAGACCTGCAAGAAGAGGCAGTCTTCAGAATCTGACATTGAGAGTGTCATGTACACCATCGAAGCTGTGGCAAAAGGAGATTGGGGTGTTGACAAACTTGGAGAAACCCCAAGAAAGAAAGTCCGCACCTCCTCAAGTGGCAAGGGAGGCATTTTGGATGCCAAGCCACCAAAGAAAAAAGTGAAATCCAAGGAGAAGAAGGTTTCCAAGGAGAAGTGCTCAGACATCACCAAAGAGTCTCGACCTCCAGACTTCCTTAACATTTCTGCCAGCAAGAGTGTTCATGCGGAGGTGCCAGAGAGCATAAAAGCAGAACCCTTGACCCCTACCGAGGATGCACTGCCACCTAGCCTACCAGGACAGGCTAAGCCTGAGGATAGTGACTGTCACAGAAAAACAGAGACCTGTGGCTCCAGGAAATCTGAGAGGTCTTGCAAAGGTGCTCTTTATAAAACCCTGGTGTCCGAGGGCATGCTCACCTCCCTGCGAGCTAATGTTGATAGAGGTAAGTGACTTCTACAAACCCGAGTTTCCCTTGAAAGAAACCATCATGAACAGTTGAATATCAAACTAGTAGTACCTTGTATGAGTCATTCATGTGTCATATCCATTTCACCTTACCTGTGAGCTTCCTAGCACTTAAGTGAGGGTTTGTAGGTAGTCATCATAGAAAAATTCCAAGTAACTATGTTTTTGTTTCTCTGTTGTGGGCTGCCTTCATTTTGAAGGGTCAGTATTGAATGTTGCTTTTAGCCTGAGAATTTAAATTGATGGAATTTCCTGAGTGACACAAATTTGGCACATTACCTGTAGGCTCCAAAAGCAAATATCCTATCTAGTGCTTTTGTTATGTAATCAAAACCACAACTGAAGTGTTCTTTTGAACATGGTAGCATCTGTAGAGTATTTTATATGTATTCATTTCATTTTGAAGTATCTGGAGAGGGAACTTTTTCTTGGTGGGTTCTATTCCAATAAAAATGCATGGTTTTCAATAAGCCCTGAGTGGAGAGAGCTTGGGAGTACATAGTTCTCCAGGGATGTCTTTTAGTGAGTCTAGAGAAATTTAGGATTAATAGTGTCTATCAGCAAAAGACTCTCATGCCTTTGGCTAGTTCTCAAATGGAAAAGATGGTAGCAGCATCTTGATGCCTATAGTGCCTGGTGAATAGGACATTACTGCTTACCTTACAGGTAAGATTCTTTTTTGCAGTTCCTTTATTAAAAATAGTCCAACCCGAATTGCTGTGGCCACTGATAGCTGCAAAGAGCATCGTGGAAAATAGGTAAAGGGTCCAAGAGGTTACTCGTGAAGAACCTGAGCTGATTTCCTTCAGCCCTGGTATTCTGAGAAAACCCCTTCTCTTGGGTTTCCTAGGGAAACGAAGCTCAGGAAAAGGAAACTCCTCTGATCATGAAGGGTGTTGGAGTGAAGAGAGCTGGACATTTAATCAGAGTGGGGCCAGTGGGAGCAAGAAGTTTAAGAAGAAGCTAAGGGAAGACTCCTTCCTTGGGTAAGTGCCTGCAAGCACAGGTGACCTTCACTGCATACCTTCCTGTCGCAGGAGTGTTAAGTCTAAGTCAGTTTATTCTTTTTCTCTTAGCTCTTGTCTTAATATGAGCCCCCTACTGAAAACAGACCATGGGTAATGATGTGATTCTTACTCTTAACCAATCATGTGAATTGTAATGTCATTTACACTGTAGGTATGATAGAAAGCATACACATTTTAAGCTTGGTCCTGAGTTTGACTCAAGGTCCACCACAGTGCAGTAAAGTAATAATTGTAGATACTTTATCATTAGTCACTAGGACCCATTTTGCCATCTGGAGCTTTGGATGCATTTTATTTGTATATATTTATATTTTGCACATTTTATACCACTATTTCTGTTTTAATATTATATGTGTTTGGTATTTTAAAATATGGGCACATATTTTTATAAAATAGTGATATCTGGACAACGTGAGTTAAAAAAGTTTTGCTCAGCTTCCAACATTAGTATATTTAAACAACCTCCTATTTACTCTAAGAAAAATAATTCTGATATGCATTATACATTGAATGTAGTACTAGGAAGTAATGGTACATACCACTATAAATCACTTAGGATTATTATTTTATGATCCCTGTTATGCCAACATCCTCACTAGCAATCAATATAAAGTATTTTGTTAGTAATTTGGTGGCGACAGTACTTTCTATTGGTGAAAGAAGTATCTACAAATGCACTTGTACTATTTTGAACGTCCTTTGAGATTTCACATTAGCCTAATTTGAAACGAATATGATGAATAGACATAATTCTCTATATTTTTCCTAAGTATTTTAAAAGGTATGCAAAATTTAAACATTAAGTAAATTATATTTGCTTTTCATACTATCTGTATTTCTATGTGTATAAAATATAATTTTTCCTTGGAAATAAAATGTTTTAAAGTCTTGTTAATTCTAAGACTTCAGGGCATCATAAAATGTAAAGGTGGAGCCTTGTGGTACAGATACTTCAATATTATCTTAAAATTCATGTATTTTTAATATTATGCTGAAATAATATTTTTAATAGTTTAATTTCTAGTATTTTAAAAGTGCAAAGTACTTCAAGTTAGTTTTACTTCCTTTATGCTTAAGTAATGATGTGAAAATCTTCATTTGTCATTGTTAAATGATACTTTCAAATGCAGGGTACTTTTTTTGAAAGTGATTCTAAGGTATTGCTAGACAATCAGATGTACTTTCTAGAAGTGCTGATACTTTGTAGTCTGAATACTAAGCCAGGTCAGGAGGCACCGCACAACAGAAGTAGGGAATACAGTAAGCAAGCACAACAGAGAGGGAGATAGCTCAATTCCTGAGGATCAAAAAAAGGCTAGGCATGATAGCAAACCAAGCTCTAGGAAGTCAAACAGATGGATCCCCAGGCACACTGCCTAGCTAGATCTAATCAGCAAGAGTCAGGCCAAGTAAGAAGAGTCCTTGTCTCAAAAGAACAAGATGGGCAGCTCTTGAGAAACAATACCTGAGGTTGTCCTCTAGTCTTCATACATGGATACACAGGTGGACACACTCACCAAGGTCGTAATAATAAGCAGTAAGCAACAAGCTCTTCAGTAAAACTGATGATTCCACTGAGCGACAGAGGAAGCTGGCCACTGAGCACAGCCCATTCTCTTTGGAAGCAGAAGCATGAAGATCATGGATTCGAGCATAGCAAGGGCTCCATAGGGAGTTCCAAGTCAGTCTCAGCTGTGCAGTCAGACCTTCTCTCTAAACCTCTCTCCATTATTACTTAAACAAGTCGTAAAAGGTATTTCACCATTTGCTGAGAAACAGAAGAAATGAAATAGTCTTTGAAAGTCTATCTCAAGAGAATAGTAAGGTGTGGGGGTGTGTATGTGAGAAGCCCAACACATCTAAAGCTCCCTCCTCTTCCCCAGTGTTTCCATTTCCTGTCTACCAAGCTCTGCAGTTCTGCAGCTTCCCCCAGCTGTCTGCAGTGTATCTTTGTTAGGAATTCTCATTGAACAAAAGCCAACAGCCAGCCTCGGATCCAGCAGGCATGCTGCCATTGCTACACTGAGCCCTTAGAGACAAAACCGCCCAAGGATTCCCTAACTTTGCCAGTCATTTGTGGTTTTCATTTAAAGTGGCATCACCTCTCTTGCCAGTGCTGACTGGAAACTGGCTTTCTTTTCTACTTGGTTCTGTTCCTCATTGACTCACCACTTTAGAATTTCTTTACTAACATTCAGATATTTTAAAATTTGCATGTTTTAATCAAACACTAGTTAGTAACTACTTTATAAAAAATACAACTTATAACACTCAATATATCATATTACCTATAAGCTTGTTAATGCATATTACCTATAAGCTTGTTAATGCGTGAACATGCATTCAAATCTTTACAATGAGACCTATCCGAGTACAGTATATGTTCATATTCAGTGTTACAAGACTAAACCATGTCAGTAGAGAGAAATCAGATTTTCTACTTCAGCCATTTAGGTTTAACCCCTTGGGCCTGAATGGTTGAAGTGGGAACCATGCAGGTGATTACATAATCTTTATGTGAATTTATATTGATTGATAACTGTTTCTCAAGAATTTCTGAAAAGGTGGGGGTTATTTTTCCCCTTGCATGGATAATTTTTTTTATGTCCTAATTCCTAGTGCCCTCTTTTCAAGTTGAAATACTTTAAAATATATCACTTATCATTTTCTATTTAAATATTTGGTCTTTTGCTAACTGACTAATCCCCTCTCTTTTTTTAATAGTTCTGCAAAGCTGGATGAGGAATTCGAAAAGAAATTCAACAGCCTCCCTCAATATAGTCCTATCACATTTGACCGGAAATGTGTATCTATTCCAAGAAAAAAGAAGAAGACTGGAAACATGTCCTCAGAATCGACTAAAACCAGCAAAGGTTAGCAGTGGCCTCTCCACTCCTTCCGTGTATCTGAACCTCAGCTGCCGCCTCAGCTAACTTCAGCTCCCACAGAGAGCTACAGTATTTAGCTGTCCAAAGCTGTCTTGGTCCCTGCCTCCCGGCGCCTTTCTTTCCTCTTTAATTCTCCTTAGCCTCTGTCTTTGCATCATGTCAGCATACATATGGTCATGGTGTTGCTCTCTAGAACCTTTTTGGAGCTTTGGGAGGCTCGGGGACTGCAAACCTTCTGTTTGCCTGAGAAGCAGACACTGTTCTTCATTGTTAGTACGAACCAAAACAAAATAAAACTACCTAGGATACTCCAGGAATACACTTTGTTTTGTTAAATTTGAAAAAGTGCTTTGTTTATGTATTTGTTTTCAAGAGCATCAGGTTTTCACTGTCTGTGTCAGGAATCTTTTCACACTATCAGTGTTACCTAGGTAGATCTCAACACTCATCAGAGACAACATTCCTGTTTAAAGGGAAATTTTAAAGGATATTGACGTTTTTGAAAGTCTCAACACCTGGCACAGATGCTGATATGTCTGACCTTTAGGGCATGCCCTGGGGCATGGTCGGGCACCAGACATGGGCTCCACTCAGGCTCATTTAGACACAATGAAGAATTGGCCTACTCAGAATCTAGATATTGCTATCACTGAAAATGTTGTCTTCTGCTTACTCTTAAGGCCTAAAGAATGGTTAGGAAAAATTTCTTCTCCTTTTTCACACAGATGTGAAAGACATCATTTAGTTATCTGTCCTGCCAAGGACTAGACCTGGAGAGATGAAGGACAGGTGTAACTGAGCTATAGCTACTTCAGGATCATAGTCTGAGTAGGGTTTATTAGACAAGTTCTTTGTGACTATCTTACAGAAGTAGCTACCTTGTTCCCTGCTTATGTCAAATCAAATTGATCCCCTGACTTTATGGATTTTTGAGGGAATATGTAAGTTATATGAATTAAGGAAAAATTACATTTATATTTTTTCTAATAAAACTTAAATCATTCTCCTCAAGATCTATAAACCCTTTGCACATTAATTGCCAAAACCCAAGAGGGGAACACTTTGAGATGACTTCTCAGGATATTATTGAAAGGCTTGTCAAAATCCCTACTCTGTGATTAAAGGCTGGGAGGGGCACAAAAATAATTGTAGCACTACCATCTTCTTCTGTGGTTACTAAGAAGCCAAAAGAAAACAGGAAATGCTGCATCACCAGCTTTTCTCCTCTGAGAAAAATCTTACAGTGTTTTGTGGAGCCCTTTCAAGATGGATAGAGCTGAGGCAGACCCATTGATAAGCAGCTGGACCAGAGTCGGTTGCCACATGAAGTGTCAGTCTGTTTCCTGGAGATGTTTAGGAATAGGCAGTGTAGTCAATGAACCTGAAGATGCCAGCTGTCCTGAGCTCCCATACTTCATAGTTTTAAAGATGCTGATAAATACAACATTTGACAACCCAGTAAAATGTCACTTAATTGATTGATGTTCAAGACACATTTCTTATCCTACTTGGTACAGGTCAAGACATTCATTTTACAGCAGTGAAATTGGCTGAATTATCTATCATGGAAAATACTGATAGATTATTTTTCTGAAGCTGAAACCTGAAGTTAGGATCTATTTTCGTGAAACCTTCTCTTGGTTGTCTATTACATGTTTTCGTCTCCAGCTAAGATTAATAGTATTTCTTTGATGTGAAATCACAATTTCTGTAGTTTTACATTGTGCTTCACACAACATTATTTTAACTTGTTCATTATACTTCTCAAGCCATAAAGCCACTGGTTCTTCAGGAGTGTGTCAGTAATTACCTATGTGGGAAGACTTAGAGCACTTTAGATTTTGTATTTCATAAGATAAAATGGAAGTAAAATAAAGCAAAACTTAAAATATTCTATTTAACAAACTAGAGAAATAGTATTCATAACCAATTTGCAATTTGGCATTAAAGCAGTGTACTAGACTGTGGGTTATTAATGAAATTATCATACCAGCTGTGCGGTAATTGCCTGATCTTTAGGGGATAGAGAGATTGTTTTCTTAGACTCGAGACCCTTTGCACCTTTGCATAATGAGTCATTCAAAACAAACACTGTGTATGAGATCATTAGCTCTTTTGTAGAAGAGTGTGTGTCCATAGGAAACTCATCTTTATCCCAACAATTTCCCATTTGTCTATATTATTTTCTCCTGCATTCATTGTCATTCAACATTATTTTTTCCTCACATATAGTTGGTACCCTTTTGGGTATTTGTGGATATATGAAATGCGTAGAATTTTTCTGAAATGTAATTTCAAGAAGAAATTATTATTTATGATTTCATACAAATGCAGATCTCAGAATCATAGTACGTGCTTGAGTTTACTGCTCTATTTTCCAATTGATCTCATTGGCTCTAACTTTTTCTCATGCTCTCATTTCTTCCCCATAGTCTTCCCGTTATGTCTGTCCCATTCCTCATGTCAAAAACCTCACAGTGATGGAGATGACAGTGACTTAGTACCTTCTCCTGCAAGTGGGCTTGGTCTATTTTGTCATAGGGGAACACAGCGTAATGGATGACTTAGGAATAGAATTTCCCTTTGTGTCTAAGAACAAACTATCCAACACACTGTGATCCATCTAGCTCACAGTGCAGATCAGTTGCAGATGCCCAATCTTACATGGTTTTCCAAGCTATCTCCAGTCTTTCTCTGTGATTTTGAATGAGAAGTTTTAAATCATGAATCTAAGTTGAACTGCTGCTTCTAAGAGGTTTCCGGTTTGAAACATTATTTATGTTATTATATTAACATTAATATATGAAGTGTTGTTTACAAAGAGCCTCAGAAGTCAGAGTTCTAGGAAAATAGCAATGCTCAAACAGAAATGGGGTCCTGTAGAAAATGTAAAGTGAGTTCAGGTTAGAATGTTTAAGCTCCATCTTGACCCTTGACTACTTCTTATTCTTTATATCTTTATATATTTCTTGGGCCCTTTTTAAATGTTGTTCTCGGATTTTCCCAACCCACATTTCCTGTTATTATAGTTTCAAATGGTTAAATGGAGAGCTAGAGCACTGACTCAAAATTAAGTACATGGGCTGCTCTTTGAGAGGGCCATTGTTGACAGTACCCACATGGCAGCTTACAACCATCTGTAATTCCAGTCCCAGAGGAGCTGACACCCTCTGCTTCCACAAAGATTGCTTGCATGTAACACACAGACATAATGCAGACCCATAGACATAAAATTCAAAAATGGAAAAGATATGAAATGGCTAAATAGGAGCTAGCTATGTACAACATCAGCTTAACACACACACACACACATATATATATGGAAGATAATCCTTGTGCTTTTCTATTGCTTTGAATGCATGAAATTACAGAACCTGAGAAAAGTTCTTAGCAGTAGAGTTAGACTGAGCATTTATGACACAACAGTTCATAAAAACAGGTCCACCTAAGAGCAGGATACCACTGGCCTTGAAAAATTACTATGCTGAGCTCACACTGAAGTAGCTTCTGTGTCACTGCAACAATGTCCCCAAAATGTCCATTTTTCCAAGAAACCCTGAGCGTTAGTGCCTTGGAAAGGTTGTTGCTAAAGTCTCATCTCGGTCTTCTTCGCCCCTTGTCTTGTGGCGAGGCTCTGCTGTTTTTACCCAGATGTAAGTTGAAGTGCAGTGCAAAGGAGATCTCATTGTTCAGGATGTCCGGGTGCTGACCTGAGCAGCTTTACCAGACCAGCACTGTATGGTACTGGTGATGCTGGTGTGGGAGGCTGCAGGCGATGTGATGCCGGTGTTCTCTGAAACAGTTTGCTAGGCAAAGAGATGAATTAGAACCTGAAGTGTGAGTGTGAGTGTGACTGTGAGTGAAGAACTCATCTTTTCTTTGATTTCTCAATGATTCTTTCTAGAACATTTTTTTTCTGCTTTTTATTTCCTTTTCACCCAGTTTGTGGACTCTTCTATGTTAATATCACAAAGGAAAAAGAAAGTTCTTAATTGTCTTGTATTTCCTATTTATTTTTTTTTTATCATTTTTTAACTTTATTTTCTTCAGACAGCTTGTCAAACACATGTGCCGTGCTGGTGAGCAGAAATGAAATTGTTCATTTATTGACTTCTAAATCACTGCTTTTTTGTGACTGTGATTAGATCTTACTCATTACTTTCCTTTCATGTTCTTGTCACTATCTTTGAAGAAGCCATCATTTGTTTACAGTATTTATAGTCATCTTTTGGGGGATGGTTCACAGCAAGGAATGTTTTTAAATTTAAGCTTATACAAGCTCTTCTACATACAAAGCCAGCCTGCATGTTTGCTTTGTGTTTGTGTGTGTGCAAATATGGACAGATTCATCTTTAGCTTTGTCCTTAACTTACACTTTCTATAGTCCTTTTCTTCTTTTCTAAGCCATTCCAAGTCAGTCTGTGCTTACCACTTTCCATGTGAGGCAATATCTTATAATTCTCACAGGTAAATCAGCATGGTCTCTGTGAGCCTCAGAAGTCTCAGAAAGTTTTTTCTGCTTTTTCCTATGTATTTTTCATGATTGCCTACATGTCATTCAGGTGTCATTTTGGTGTGAGTGCCTGGGTTCTATAATACAGGAACCACTGGTACAAACACATTATAGAGAAAGAACACTGCCAATATCAGTGGACCATACATACATGACAGGTTTACTTTGTGCTTGTTAATTTGGTTTCTCTCAGTGCTTCTTCTTCTTCTTTTTTTTTTTTTTTCTTAATTTTTTTTCTATTTCCATTTTAAACCATTCCAACTAATCAGAAGTATTTAGTATGGGTTATTTAGAAGAATGACTTGTGGTTATAGCATTAGCAGAGATTTATGATATCATTGCTAACTTTAAGAAATGTGTTTCTCACACATTTTTGCCAGTGTTGTAGGAGCTTGGTTATTATGAAGTGAGCTTTTCTGAGAATCTGTCTTACACTAAACTCTATTCTGTGCACTCTGATTATAACTGTAAGTAAAATCAAAGAACCTGCTCCTATGGAGGTTTCATTATACTGGGTGACCAGACAAGCCTCAAGTAACCAAAAAATATCATGTGTTTGACGGTTAAAATCAAGAGAACAGATCAATAGAGCAAGTAGACAAATGGTCAGCAAGGAAAATGAAAACTTGAACAACATTCAAGCAACTAGAACTAACAGACAGGACCCAACACTTGTGGAGTGCGTACCTCAAGTATGTGGAACAATCCTCATAGTTAGATATGTGCTAGCTGTAGCAAATGATCAATTTCAAATTAAACCAACAAAGTATTTTCTCTGACCATAGTAGAACAAATGAAAATCAGAAGTTGAAGAAGATACAAGTAATGAGACAATGCAGGTGAGAGCATAGTGTCAGATGAGAGGAATGCGGCGTTAGCTATGCTTACAGAGGAATTTACTTTACTTCCCTTCTGGGAAAGGTCTGAAGCTGCTACTCCAACTAGCCTTTCACCTTAAGATACTGAGAAAAGAAAGGGAATCCCAAATCAAAAGGAAGAAGGAAGGAAATAGTAAACATTAAAAAAATAGTGATATGAAATATAATAAACAACAAATCCAGTTCCTTGAAAATAGCAACAAACATTTAACTAGATTGTGACTAAGAAAAATAGATTTACATTATTATAATCTGAAATGAAACAAAACATTACTATCAAATGTACATAAATGAAAATAATTGTGACTGAATATTATGAACAGAATACTATACACCAGTAAATTAAATAACCTTCATAAGATCAACATTTCATAGGAAGCTACAAACTGCTGAAGCCAACTTAAGAATGACCTGTGACTTGTCAAGATGTTAAATCAGCAATCAGAGGGTACTAGGGATGAGGGGACCTCGGCCCACATAGTAGTACCACCATAGACTCTGCCAGACGTTTATGAGGAGTTACCTGCATTCATGTAGAGCACATGCATACACTCAGACACATACATACGTCTATGTTACAATATAAAATCAAACTTAAAATTTGATTTTGACAGTGTTGAACAAAACAACACTATTCTATTCAACACTGTAGTTCTATTCAACACTGTACTTAAATTTTTATGGCCTCATATTATCAATGTATTATTAAATAAGACATCAAAAACTCAAGTAGCAAAAGACCATACAGATAAATAGCTAAATTAGGCTGTATCAAATTAAAATTTTTTTGTATTTTAAAGGACACTGTCAGGAAAGATGAAAAGATACCTCACAGAATGGGGGAAAATCTTTGTAACACACTTGACAAAAAACTAATTTTAAAAAATCTTAAAACCACATTAGAAACAACAAAAATAGGCTAGTAATGAGAGATACATAAATCACTCACCATTAACAGAATAAGTTGCTCAATAGGCCTTAAGAAAATACGCATCAATATTAGAATAAGATGATACCACTTCAGAATGACTGTAACCATGAAGACTGAAAATAACACATTAGAGACAGTGGAGAAACCCTTCTGCACTGCCTGAGGAACATAAGCCTACACAGCTATTTCAGTCAGTAGACACACTGACTATATAACCTCTGCCTCTAGGCATACGCCTATGAGTATATGCCATAAGAATACATACATTTACAAACAAACAAACAAAAACAAGACAAAACCATACATCAATGTGTATACCAACTGTATTCATGGGAGCCAAAACATGGAAAACAATCCATCAATCTCTCAGGCCCTAAACTGATCAAATATAAATATCTGTATCCTCCTGATCTTCCTGCAGCACAGGGGAGCCCTAGAAATGTTATGTTAATCCAAGAGCAAGCTAAACTACTTATTAGATGGTGTGTGTCATATAGGATTTTTAAATAGTCAAACCTGTGGTTTGATTAAATAGTTTGAGTGATGGCTTAGAGGTGGGAAAACGCAGAACAAGAAGGATAGTTTCTAATAGGTGTGACATTCATTTTTTTTTTAATTTTAATGTACACTGTCTCTGTCTTCAGACACATCAGAAGAGTACATCAGATCCCATTACACATGGTTGTGAGCCACCATGTGGTTGCTGGGAATTGAACTCAGGACCTCTGGAAGAGCAGTCAGTTCTTTTAACTGCTGAGCCATCTCTCCAGCTCCCTGTGGCATTTATTTTTTATGTGATAAAATGTTATGGTTTTGGTTGATGGTGCATATCTCTCTAGAGAGGAAAATATTAGCTATATTTTAATTGAGTGATTAATTTGGCTTGTAAGTCATATTTCAATGGAGCCGCTTTTATGTCCTTGCCTTTTAATCACCTTATAGAAAGGTTTGTTAGAAAAACAAGTTCCTAAGTAATGGCTTGGGGTTGGACAGCAGCTTAGCATGGGGTAGTCTGGAAGAGTAAGCAAGTTAGCCTGGATATAGTGAAAGCATTTTTAAACATCAGTAACAGCTGAAACAAAAATCCATAAAATAGGATTGAGACTACATGTAGAGCAGTGAACAAGGGTGTTTGGTTGTAGACATGACAATTCTCTGAATCTCGTAGGTCCGAGTTTGGTAGTGTTAGGTCATCAGCAGTTTCAGCGCACATTTGTGACTCATGAGCCAGTACCTGGTATTTAAAGCTGTGACTACAAATGATCACCAAAGAAGAGAGAATACAGGAAATGAGCAAATCCGCGTTGTCCCCACCTTGGGATGCCTAGCAAGAGAAGCAGAGGAAGCAAAAAGGCATAGGTCCCTGTAGGAAGAGACAAAGCAAAGCACTTGGTCCTAGCACCCCGTGCTGGAAGTGTTCAAGGTAGAGAGTGTAACCTATGTGGGCAGTCATTGTGGGAGCTGCTGAACAACTCATTCAGTACAGTAAGAATCACCGTTTGGCTTTCATAGCTTTGGGTTGTAATGACTGGGTTTTCTTGAGTGTTAAGGAAGATATGTAGTTGGAGTGGGTTTCACACACAACAGAAAAAGAAGGTTGTAGGCAGCCCTTCTGAGGCCAGCTTTGCTACAGAGGATTTGGGGGAGGGGGCAGTAAGTTGGAGCAAATGTCAACACCTTTTTTGTTTTTCCTTGGGTGGAATAATGTTTGTACACTGGTGCTCAGGAGGGAGGCTGGCCTAGTGCATGGGTGGAAGTGCTAACCACAGGGGAATATTGGTAGTCTGCCACCAGCCAGAAGGCAGAGTTTGCTGCAGACACTAACAAGTGGGAGATGCAGCAGGTGAGCCTGTGACACTTAGAGCTTTTTGATCCTCACACCAACCCTGTGAGTTAGGCATTGTGATGATCCCCACTTATAGATGAGGGAACAGAAGCCATGTAAAATTAATCAGACATGAAAATCTGCAATGGATAGTAAACAACCTGCTTCTGGAAGGATACTGTTAGTTCTGATCCTTAACTGGAAAACAACAGTTTTGTTTAATTATAAAAACTACGGCTCTGAGCTGTCTCTTTCGTAAATATCCTGTTTTTAGATCACCCATCTGCCCTATCCCTTCCTAGCCTCAGAAAGGGCCTGAAAGCTATCTAATGCTATCAGGTCAGTGGTTACCCTGAAAGTGCCGTCCTTGTAAGATCAGTTTCTTAGAAGTGAGACATGCATTCTATCTATTTCTTTGTGACATTTAGGAGTCTAAAGTAGAAACCTTCTCTATTTCAAACTATCACCTCTCTGCAGTTAGCTGATTATAGTCTGTTTCTACCCACTAAATCTGCAGCTTCCTCCCAGGGAGTCCCAGCCCTAATGGAGGCTTTTTCCTAACACATTTCCTAGGAAAATCTCTCTGAGTTTTAAATAAGCCTGTCAAAATGGTCTGAGCACTTGCTGAGTGAATCTGCAAGAGAACACTTCTTGCAACTCAGTTTACTAATTCCATAGAAGGGAGGAGGGCATGACAATTAAAAACAACAAAACAAAACCCACACTATTGTTTTGTGCAACCTTCTGAACTTAAAATATATTTATAATATTGTCTGTAGGTCCTTTCCAGTCTCAGAAAAAGAACTTATTCCACAAAATTGTCAGCAAATATAAGCACAAAAAGGAGAAGCCTAATGTTCCAGAAAAAGGTACTGGTGCCTTCCGTCCTCCATTAAGGTTTCTTGGTCACCTCCATTCCAGACTCATCCTTGAGTGAAGCTTATGCACACCTACTTTCTTTTCTCCCCTTTGCTTGCTCAGTGCCATCAACTCTTGACATGGGGCTTCATCCTTTCTGCACTCTGTATCTATGCAGATCTCTTTTATTTAGATCTTTGCTCAAATCCATTACTTGTCTCTTTGATCACAGCTCCATATGAATCCAAAAATTGTTATTTCTCATTTACATTTAGTATAATTTATAATTTAGTGTTCCAGGCCTCTTCTCCATTTATTTTGTTTGGCTATTCTTATTTTTTTTTCCTATTGGCAACCTTTCACACAATGGCCACATATTCCCACTTTCCCAAATTCTACAGTTTATTGTCTTACGAAAGTCTAGCCATTTGCCATTTCTCTACTTTGTTAATTAAGATATCTTACAAACCCTTTTCTCTCCTAAATTGTAACATCTCTTCCACATCTATGCTTTGTTGTTGGCTGGACCCTTCAATCTCCTTTACCTCAGAACTATTATTTCCAGAGGGCACTAGGAACTTGGGCACTCTACCACCTCGCCCTTCTCTGAACATCCACTGCTACTGTGGTCCTGATGGACCCGTGAACGTCCTCGGGGTTCATCTTAAGATTTCTATTCTCATAGCTCAAGACTTTCATTCTTGCACATAAAAGATAAGTCCTTGCTTCTCTCACAGTAAAGCCATGTGAACTTGGAGGCCGGAATTCCTGGGTGTCCCGCATGTCAGTGTCACAGCTGCCATAAACCTGCTCGTCTGAGGCTTGTTTGCACCCTTCTTGCATGGCCATGAATGCAGCATGTCAGGCTTCGGAACCCAGGCTTTCCCATACTGTGTGTGGGTGTCTGTGCCCCTGTGTGTTTCTGTACTGCAGCTTTTACCTCATTTCAGCTTCATAGCCACATCAACTTCTGGCTTTACATACTGATGATCAGCTTTCTTCCGCTTCCAGTGAGTAAAATTATAATGTAGGTGAAATGTCAGCTTTGATTTCCTTTTACTGACCTTCAAATTGTCTTGATTAAAGTCAAGATATCATCCAACAAACGACAGAATTTACTTATTTTTATCCATATCCTAAGTAGTTTCATTTGTTTACTTGGCAAATAGTTTTGAGAATAAAATAATTGAAATTAAATTCTGCTTAATGTTCATGTTGTTTGATATTCAAGTCATTTTGCACACACTTTGTTTGTTGTATATCTGTGCTAGGATTAGAATTTCACTGTTCTTTCATTTTCTGTCCTTGTTTTTAGGAAGTGGGGATAAATGGTCACACAAGCAATTTTTCTTGGATGCCATTCACCCTACAGAAGGTAAAAGAAACATATTATCTAATTATATGTGATTTAAGCTAAAAACAGAATAGTTTTGTAGTCCTTAAAAATTCAAAATGTACATAGGGTCAACCAATATTAGATATATATGTTCACATTGAGATTGTTTTTTATTTAAATCAAAACCGTGCTTTGCTGCTAATCATCAGACAGGTGCCATGCAATATTTAGTTTGATAAACGATTTGCAGCCTTGGAATCACATTGACTATAGACTCGAGTGGTTTTTTAACAATGTGTGTGATGCAGGAGTACAGGAGTCAGGACTGAGGAGTAGGGGCCCTCCCTGGCTAGCTGGCCATGGCAAGCTAACAGAAGTGATTTTTGACCTGAGTATTGTTCCTTACCCATTCACCCAAGGCATATGTATAGCGAAACTAGCCAGAAGTCCTAGTACAGAGGTCAGTTTTAAGTTCCCCACTCCCTACTTATATATAAAATATAATTGTAACTATTGTCATATATTGAATGAAATGTTATATTGGTATTAAGTTGCCTTTTCTTCCTCCAACTCCCCCTTCCCCCTCACACTCAAACAAAATATTTTCATTATAGATCTTTTAAAAGACTTATATTTTAGTGATTGTTACTTCATTAGATCTGGGTGTGGTTGTGAATCTCTGCACTTGAGAGGTGGAGATTGGGAGAGATTAAACGTTACCCTCAACTATGCATTGAGTTTGAGGCCCAGTTAGGCTACATGTGACCTTGTAGAATGAAAAGTTACTTTATTTAAAAAGTCAATAGTATCTTTGAAATATGCCAGTTTATAATTCTATATGCAAGTTGTATTCTCTTTATATCAACAAAATGAAACCAATGAATAGTGAACCACCCACTACATATGAATAAATTTGTTCAAGTGTAGCGGTGCACCTCTGTAATTCAAACTCTCAGGAGACAGAAGTAGGATTACTATAAGTTTAAGGATAGCCTGGGGCTACACAGTGTGTTCTAGGTTAGCCAGTATGCTTAAGACTAGATTAGGCTCTTGCTGAATCCAACCCCCTTACCACCCACTTGAAATGATGTGTTTTTAAAGTACATTTGACCCTGTAGAAATGCAGAGTGCATGTATAGAGTGATGTGGAAAACTCACTTAACATGAGTTATGGAGATCTGTGTTCTCAAACCTACCACTAATGAGCACTATTTGGTAGGACAAAAAGTTGCCCTCACTGTAATTGGCTCTATATTTGTATGAAACACATATGTAATGTTTTTTTCAGTACATTTGACCCTGAAGAAATTGGGGATGACCTACATGGTAATACATAAATGTTAGGTTCCATGTCTCTCTTAACACATGGAGATTTTTCTCTGGTGTCTAATCCCAGACTCTCTAATGTTCTGCCTTGTGTGGTAGTAAGCAAGACAACCAGTTTTAAATCTGCCATGAAGTCCCCAGAGGTTAGTAGTAGTGGAGTTGCTATTGATGACACTTAATTACTTATATATTATTGATATATATTAAATAAAACTTTGGAGATCCAGCTCTGAAAAGTGTGAGTCCTTTACTTACAATTGAGTGCAAATTCATTTTACATAGCCAGAAAAATGGAACTCAATTTGAGCATCAGAAAATCACAACGTTTAAAGTGTCTTGCTTCAGTTATTTACTTTGATGCCTTCCCCAGTACTTAATTGTTCAGATGGTAACAGGCCCTGTCTCATCCTTTCTTACACCTATGGCCATATCACTGCCTATTAAACTTTGCTTTGCAAGATGTAAATATAGAAAGACATAGAATAAAATCATAGTACAAAGTACTTTTAGCATGTGTCAAAAAGGAGGAGGAAATTGTCCATGGCCTAGAATTGGCAAGATTTTTCTTGACAACTAAGAAGTCCTACCATAGCCACTGTCTTTACATGGAATGTGGTGACTAAAGATTTCTAACTCCACAATGATGGCATGATAATAGTTAGTACTTAATGACACTTAGAGGACTTTTTCTTTTGTGAGTATTTTCAGTTTTGATTGTAACCCCATTGAATTAAGGAGGGTTATCAGCTCCAAACACCTGATTTTAAAAAAAAAATTAAAATGAAGGTCAACTAAACCATAAAGAAGGAAGAAACCCGAATTCTCTCTACTTAAGCCCTTTTGCCATTACTGTTTGATTTTTCCAAGCGGATCTGACAACTTTTAGCCCTCATTGGGTTTGCTGTAATCCCAGCATCCTGGAGACTGGGGGTGGGGGTGGGGGGCGGTTGCCTTGAACTTTAGGGCAGCCTGAACTATGTAATAAGTGCCAAGCCAGCCAGGGCTGTCTTGCAAAAATCTCCATCAGAGTAGAGTAGTTTCTTTGTCATGTGTAACCCAGTTCCGGGAGTTAACAGCAGGCAGCCAGTTTGTACAGGGGATCTTTAGATGTGATCCATATGCCCTGCCTAACTGGATCTGTTTCCCTAATTTTGGAGCTGTTGCTCTGTAACTCCAGGAAAGTCTCCCAGGATCATAGACCTGGCTCCTTCATCCCTTCCATTCTCTTCTCATCCGGCATCTGACTTGTTTTAGTTCATGGGAGACCAACCAAAGACAGTGAGATTTCAAATACAGTCCTAATGATTTCAATGCAACTGAATTTCCCAGTTGGAATGTAAATTCCTGATTCTAGTAGCCTCCTGGGGTGCAGTCCAAGTACAGCGCTGTTTTCCCAAAAAAATACTCTCTACATTTGGGGAGTAGTTTGGAAAACAAAGCAGTCTCTTATTGCCCGGGTCCTAAAGTGGCTCCAGGAGTGAGCTGGCATTATCACCCTCAGATGATGCACTCCACGTGTGTTACGGTTATTGTTGAGTGTGAAAACTAGCTCTGGATTTGTTCCAGTGTGCCTGGGAATTTTGTGTGTTCCATTAAAAGCCTAAAGAGAAATGACTAATGTGCTTTTGGATGGCAGAGTCTTTCTTTTCTCATGTATCCACTTGTTTGAGTAGGGAAAAGGGGGCTTGATCTCCTCCCAAGCTGTATGATTTTGTGCCCCGTGTACCCTGCCACTCACTTTGCCTTGGGTGGCGGGGCTGAATACTGTTTTGTCACAGACGACTATGTATTTGACTGTGTATTGTCTCTGAGGGGTGACCCTTTGCATAGGCCACTGCACATGGCTGTATTTTCTAGATTTAATCTCATGGTAAAGCGTGGGACAAACAAGACCTTTAACTCTCCACTCTAACTCTCTAACACAGTTTTTGCTTTTATTCCCATACCATATGAATGTTCATCCCATATGAATGTTCTGTGGGGTCTATGATTACTTCTAGACCTGATAATAGGTTTAGGTGAAATCATAATAATAATAAGGTTAGCTGTGTAAGTTCACTCTGGGATGCTGACACAGAGTTCCCATGGAACTATATTACACGGTACCTTTCACCCAGTCTGTGAATTCTTGTTACTTCTTTGCTTTCTCCTAATAAGCTGACATCTAGAACTGTTGTTCCATCCTTTCTTTGACTTCCTCCTCCTGTCTGCATGAATTCTCCTCCCATACTGGCCTTTAGCAACCATGACTTTAGTCTCTAATGTGTCTCTACTGGGTCATCTGGAGAGACTTTCAAAAGAGCCATACTTAGTAGGATACAATTACCTCAGGGCTCACAGAGCAAATCAGTTAAAACAGTGCTAACCCACAAGTCTCCCTCCCTTGGGACCCTGGAGTTCACAAAGAGGCTTATTTTTCTCATAACTATTATTTTCTACAAAACCGTTATTGTAGGCTATGTGGCAAAACCACCCTTTTAGGTCTGAGTGTCTTCTTTAGAGTTAATCTAGCCCAGTTCACATCCTTCTGTAGAGACCCACAGTCCCACAACTTGTAAACTGCAGTTCAAGAGGAGAAATCTTGCCTCTATGGCTGATTTCTCTGAAACCCTGTTGTCGCTGGAAGTCAGATGACATTTCACAGATTGCTTGGCCATTTATTTTCTTTTCCCCTTTTCCGGATGCAATTTTCTTTTCACCTTTGGACCTGTGCTTTGCCCTTCTTACAGCAAGTTTTTTTCTTGTTTTTTGTTTTTGTTTTTGTTTTTTAAATCAAATAGAAGTAGAAAAGGGAAATCAGTACATCTGGGGGATGCCCCACCTGTAAAGCAGCAGTGATACTGGAGTGGTGAGCAGAACTCCCTCTGGAGTGACAGGTGAAGGATAAGCAAAGCTGAAGCTTATGAAAATGTAGCAAAAACATTATTTGATGTTCATGTTATATCCATGTTTTTAGCTTCCTCCACGTTGTCTGAGGCTTTGAGTTTTAAGGCTATATAGTCATTAAACTTCTTTGAATTATTTCTAACTAAATTGTAGTGAATTTTTATTAGAGTTTTTATATTTAAAGAATTTACATATATATACTTCCATTGGCCCATGCTCAGCTAAGAAACAAAGAACCAGTAGTCTGAGCCTGAATACCTACGATGAAAGCTATTCCGCCCTTGAACATAGGACTAGGTCTAAAATTATAAGAAGGCCCTTTCTCTGATTGTGGATTCTATACTTGAAATAGAAGCATGTTTACGAGGTGTTTTGAGGCAGTGCTGTTAAATCAGTGACTGCTACCTTACTGTCCCCACACAGCCATTTGTGTTGCAGTACTGAGATATTGATACAAGGCCAAAGAGAAGTCCATTCTCTAATTGGTAGAATTGTAGTAATTTTCCTATGTGTTTGGAGTGTGAATCAACTACTTTATTTTGGATATCTATGATTTCCAAGGCAAAAAAAAAAAATCAATAATTTGTAGTCCTCCTCTTTCAAAGCTATATGTAAATCACTGTAGAGCTAGACTAAAATTTTCTATTAGACTTACAGGAGTATTTATATCAACGAGTTTCACACACCTAGAGCTATTCTTACTAGATTTTTTTCTTATTCTTTCTTTTTATACTGTACATATTTTTTTGTTTTTGTTTGGTTGTGTTGTTGGTTGGTTGATTTTTCAAGACAGAGTTTCTTTGGCTATTCTAAAACTCTCTCTGCAGAGCAAGCTGAGCTCAAGTTCAGAAATCTGCCTGCCTCTGCCTCCCAAGTGCTGAGAGTAAAGGCGTGCACAGCTTTTATATGTTAACAAAGTGCCTACCTTCAGATCCTTCAGTTAATTTATACTCTTTGTTTGATTTTCCTGGATTTTGTCATGTCAGATTTTGATTTCCTGACCTAGTCTTCCTTTTCTTTGTCAAAAATTATTTCTGCACCTACCACGAGGAGCTTGAATGACTACTGATATTGATAATACTAATATTGATAGGAAAGTGCTTAACGTTTTTTCTGTGCAAAACCTTAGACCAGCCACTGGCATTTTTTTAAAAAAAAAAAGTCCCAACCATGAAACGTGGTTGCTTTTACTTTAAAAATCAATTTATTTTATATGTATGGGTGTTTTGCCTCCTTGTGTAGGTATTTTACCTGCATGTATGTCTGTGTATTACATATGTTCCTAATGTTCCCCAAGGCCCAAAGACGGTATTGAATCCCCTAGCATGGGAGATACTGTGGAGATGCTGAAGGTTATGATTTGCCACATGGGTGCTGGGAATCAAAATCAGGTCCTCAGGAAGAGAAGCCAGTGAGCTTAGTGCTGAGCCATATCTCTAGTCCCGTAGTGTATTTACTTCTTCATGTTTACGGTGCTGTAGTTACATATTTTGTTTTTTAACTTTCAAAATAAGGGGGTGGAAAGGAGGAATACATAAGGAAGTTAGTGTGTGAGACAAGAGTTCCCATGTAATCAGAGCCAAGGAAGAAAACTTTAATGGCCTGTACCTTCCTTACACTTGATTTGAGTCACTGAGAATTCAGTCCTGTGTTATTAAATGATTTATTGGTTTTGCAATTACTCAGTCTCTCCATGAACTGTGCTTCATTCAATTATCTCATTAAGCTTGTTCACTCTGTCCTAGAATTCAGAGTTTCATTTGCATGCTGACCTTACAGTGTTTATCTTATCCTTACTTGTTAAGTCAGTGTGCATGAGAAAAGTTTAAGCCTCACAATTTTCTCTTCTACTCAGTCCAGCCTGGTACTTAAAGGTAAATGTCCCAGCTGTAAATGTGAATTTAAGAAGTACATATTTAATCTGTGTGTCTTCAGACAAGAAAGTACTGTTAGCACCCTACCAAACTGTACTGGCCCAGACGATCTCAGAAATGTGCTCTGATCACACCCAGAACTTGTGATCTCTTAGGATACAGGCAGAAGGTTTGCATACATTAATACCTCCACCTATCAGATCAAACTCACTACCAAATCCAAAGATAATTAATTAAAAGGGAGTGAGGGAGTTGGGGGTGGAAGTCACTGGTGGGATGTGGGTTACAATGAAATGCTTGCTGGTCATATGTAGTATAGTCCTTCACAACATAAAAGAAGCATGAGAGGATGTGCTTAAAACCTCTACAAATTTAAGAAAAATATAAATAAGTAGTAAACAAATTGTAGAAATGTCTCATTTTTTTCTTTCTTTTTTTCTTTTCTATCAATGTTTTGAAAACTCTTGAGTATAAATTTCCCATTCAGATGGGTCAGGCGTGCAGAAACATGTCTTTTCTAGAGTGGTGCTGATATCTTGTGGTTTTGTGTATAACTGTGTATTTATCCTATTTCAGCCATATTTTCAGAAGATAAAAACACCACAGAGCCTGCTTATAAGGTTAAAAATGCCCTATCCATTCCCAACACTCCAGAGCCAACAGCAATGCAAGAACCTTTGGTGGGCAGCCAAAAGAGAAAAGCAAGGAAAACCAAGATCACACACCTTGTCAGGACTGCAGATGGCCGAGTATCCCCAGCAGGAGGTACTTTGGGTAAGAAGCAAGAGCTGTAGATCAAGGTTGTGAGAGCCACTAAGTGTCCACCATGGCTATTGGCCTCCAAGTGACTATGAATGAATGTGTTTTACAACTTTCTCCTCCACATATGCTCTAAAGCCATAGCTGTTTCTCCAAGTGTGTGTCTGAATCCCTAGAAAGGAGAGGTAATCTTTAGGGGTGTTGGCTGATTTTCATCAGAATGTCCTAAAACAGTCTTAAGTAAATTCCAGAAGAGCCTAGACTTTCAAAGCTACTAGATGGATCTGAGCAAGTTCATGGTGTTCTATTCATATCGCTGTAAGCCAGATTATTAGATATTCAAAGCAATGAATTACGGACCTAAAAATATATTCAGCATTTTCTATAGTGCTGATTCAAGCCACTAGGAGAGCCTGAGAATGTGTCTGCATCTCTTATTTTTCTGATATAAACAGACAGTAAAATTACCCACTTCCTTTCTTAGCTGTGATTTATTTCTTGTTTTTGGTAGTTTCTTTAACAGTAGAATTTTCTGAAAGGCTCAAGGTTAAAGGTTAAAGGGTAATGACTGAGCATCCCCTGAAGATCTTGGGGCGCCAGCTAGGCGTACTGATCTGTGCTGTTACCTCCCAGTAGGTATAGCATTCCATTTGATCTGATCTGGGTTAATATCAGTCTTCACAGAGATGAACTGCTTGCTGAGTTAGAAGGAGAAGGCGGTTTATTAATTTTGCCCCTTTTTTGTGTCTTCTGGTTTTAAGTGATTGTTAGAACCACAAGGCAGACTGAGACTTCTCGTTCTACTGTCATGTCAGAGGGCAGATGTTGAAGAGGTGGGGTTCTGTGAGTGGGAGGTCAGTGTGAAGTCTCCACGGGGTTCCAGCTGGTTCACTCCTCACCTTCTAATCTATGTTCTGATCTGTGACTTTAATTTTATTTTTCTTTATTCTTATTTCACTTATATTCACTTACATATTAAAATAGTATGTGCCATAAAGACATTCTTATGCATGTAATGTGATTTGATCATATTTAGGTCCCATTACTCTGTCTTCTCCCCTGACTGGTCCCCTTTTCCCAAAAATTCTTTCTACTTTTCATGTGTAACTTTCATTTCATAGATTGCTACATCCTTGTTCATTTGTGTCCTCATTCCTTCTCAGTTGTAGAAAAAAGAGAGAGAGAGAGAAATGTTAGAAAATAACTCCCTTTTACATAGGAAAGCCACCATGCTACTTTTATGTCCTAATTATAATAGCATATCTTTTGTTAGTTTTCTGTATTTAAATATTATTTAAAATTCTGTGTTTCCTACAATGTTTGCATAATAAGCAAAGTATTCTCCCTTTGTCTTTTCATAGGTACTAGAAAGTCCTTTGTTTTTGTTCCATGAGGTCTTTGGAACCAAGTGACAAGTGGGAGCCCAGCAGGACTGATTATCTGTTGTTCTCCATTCTACCCATTAGCATTACATAAGACCCAGAGCCTACATGGCTGTGCCAGGATTCCCATCGCACAAGGCTCTTGGGTTTTATTTTGGTTACAACTCACTGAAACACTGAACCAGTTCTTTGACTGTGACTAAAACATACTTTCTCTCCAGTTAGGTTTAGAGTCCACAGTTGCCATTGAGCTTAATGACAGTGCTTTGTACTGGAGAAAGATTCAGTCTAATCCTTGCTACTTGAAGGTAGCAAATAGACATGGTAGGACAAACAGGTCTCCACACTGTCTGGCACAGTGCTTCCCCAGGATCCTTCTCTGAGTGATCCTCCTGTGATGGACTCCTCTTTTGTTTCAGATGACAAACCAAAGGAGCAACTGCAGAGGAGTCTCCCCAAAGTGCCCGAGACATACTGCGGTGATAACTGCTCACACAATATGGTTGAGGAGCCACGGAGCAGTACTCCAGAGATGCCTGCTGTGTCTGCATTCTTTAGCCTCGCTGCACTGGCTGAGGTTGCGGCCATGGAGAATGTGCACAGGTGAGCGATCAAACCTGAGTGGAGGAACCAGCCAACCATTCCAGAGCTGACTAGCACGTCACACAATGTTCTGGGTTTCCTACTGAATTCAAGGGCATGGTTATTTATATGTATGTGTGAATTAGCAGTGTGGGAAACATTAGCAAACATGGCAACTGTGTATTTTATCTGAGTATCCTGTGACTAAACTTTATTCCCATGAAAATCCTGTGGGTAAAGAAGCAGGATTTTGTAAGCATTCTGGAGTTAGATCTTGAAGGCCGTGTGGGGAAAGATGAGCACAAAGCAGAGAAACAGGAAGTGAGGAAAAACAAAGCACCTCCCCAGTCACATACTTCTTCTAGCAAGGCTCCACCTCTCAGAGATTAATTCCATGACCTCCCCAAACACCACCACTCTCTAGCCAAGTGCTCAGATATCCAAGCGACGGGGGATCTTTTCATTTAAATGAGCACAGTTGCACTGATCTCATGGAGATGTTGTGTGAGTGACTGTGGCATCTTGGTGGTAAGGATTTTGTTGGTAGCCACAACAGTAGCCCATCAGAACTGCAGGCTCATGGTAAGGTCCATCTTGACATCTGACTGATGGTTTTCTTCAACACTGATCTGCAACTCCATTTTCTCACCTTAAGTTGAACATGACGATATCCCTAAAGAATCACACGCTACAGGATCTGACCAGATCAGTCATGAAAACTCTTTAGTTCCCTTAGAAAGTATAATGCGTTCTATCTTCAGCTACGCAGTGGATCCTTTGGGAAAGAAATGACTTTTTATGAATGCAGGTTTTTTACTTTTTTATTCAGAGTGGATTCCCCCACTGAAAAGTAACTTTATTTATTAGATTTTCAATTGAGCACAAAATTTTTGAAAGCCCACCATGCCCCTCTTACCTCCAGGTAAACCTGAAGGCCCAGGTAGTAACTGTGTCCTCCCTTTACCTGTTAATGTAGTTAATATAATAGTGACCCCTCTGGTCAGCCTCCAGAGAGCTCCAGGGAGTCTCATTCCTTTTCAGTAGCACAGGCAACTTCCCACTGGGGAGGGAGCGCTGGCACACGCTGCTGGGATCTGCTAAGCCTGTGAGAAAGATGAGGCTTCTGCACTTGTACACTCAGTGAGAATCATAGTAAAGGCCTCAGAAAAGGCCACAGTCCCCTCGCTCCTGCAGCCTTCTCTTCTACTGTGATTGCATCCGTGTCCTGTCAGCTAGCTTTAGCAGCAGCAAAACACCCGAGCAAGCCTTTCCACTCAGCAAACCCACTCCCTGCTCCACAGCCTTGCTGTGTGCTCATGGAATACTGACCCTGTCCAGCTAGGCCATGCTTGCCCTTGTACATCCTCACAGGTGAATGCTGCTCCTCTTTCTAGCCCTTGTGTTTAGTCTCCTCTCAGGCACCCTCCTGCCACTGTAGCTTGCATGCCTCATGCAAGTGTATGTGTACCCTTCTGAGACCAGCTGCACATTGGCTTGTAATTATATCTGTTGCTGTTTCATCTCCTCTTGGTGCATATTGAAAATAAAACATTGGTTTTATTTTTTGTGTCCCGGCTAGGGTGGCTCTGGTTCTAGCAGTAGGTGAATGGATGAGGTAGTTCTCAATATGTGACTCCCTAACTGTGTAGGGATAGACAAATACTGTGTGTAAGACCTATCTATTGCTTCTCATTAGAAAGAACAGCATCAATTACTAAAGTCATGCCACTAGCCTAACAAATGTTAATGTTCTTCACTTTCCTTGTTTTCTTTTTTCCCTTTCCCAGAATTTCCTAAAATTCTTTTAAGCACACATAATAATAAAAGTTATAAACCAGCATTTTAAATTCATTTTTCTCAAAGAAAGTGCTAAACATATTGGACAGTCAGTACTTAACAGCAACCACGCATGAATGAACAAATTAATAGAAATTTGGTCCTAGTATGTTTTCTGTTTCTAAAATCTTTAATATCTTGTATACTTCTAGTATTCTATATAACAGAATTTTTTTTTTTTTTTTTTTTGCACACTAAGAAAAACATGGGTATAATTATGAAGTGGGTATTTGCTGCGTTTTTAAATCACCGCTGTGTGTTCTGGGGAACTTTATTGGAAGTGGTGGGCACTGCTACCAGTTCAGCTGTTTCCAGTGCTGTTGTGCACAGTAGGCCAGGGCCACCTCTGTGTGTTTGTCCGGCCATGGCAGGTTTGTTGGTTCACCCCTGCCTTCTTTAGGGTGAAACACTTGGCTGAAATTGCCAAAAATTTTGAATAAGACTTTCACAACTATGAAATAAATATATTACTCCTAGACATACAAAATTGTGAAAAACATCTATGTTTTGGCACAGAGTCAATCCAAAGGATAGAAGTCTCCATGGATTCTCCAGTTCTGTCAGGATTTTTTCCTCTGTGTATTATACTGATTTTGGCCCATGGGCTGAATGTTCTTGCCATTTAAAAATCAGTATCAGTGCTTGATCTCTTCACTGATGGGCTTGCTCCGTGTACCCGTGAGATATCATACGGAAGGTCCACGTTGCTTCTTGTAGTTTTTGTTGTTGTTGTTGTTGTTGTTGTTTTTATTGTTACTCTGTTTGAGTCTCAGTCTATCTTTCTCTTCAGAACTTAAGTTTTAAATTAGGTATATTATCTGTCTTAAGAAATGAGCCTGGGTATTACCAGCCAGATTAGGAGAGTTTCCTCTTTGGGCACATTGAACACAGGAAATTGTCATTTAAATATCCATTCATTAAAAGAAAGGTTAGTTACCATAGAACATCACTCTTGGCTGAAGGTTCTTCATGTCTTAAACAGTTGCTCAAGAATACTGTGGGACTGTGGGTATTTCAGTTTTGGGATTTTGTTTGTTTATTTTAGTCTCTACAGAGTGGAAGACCTAAGCTTTGTATGGTAACAAGAAAATACATTGTTTAGAGGTTGGAAGGGGAAACATGACTTTTCAGAAAAGAAAGAAAGAAAGGCACAAAGTTAAGTTCTAAGGACAAATCCAGCTTTAATTAAATGACTAAGTAGCAATTAATTACTATTGAGTGGGACAATGGAAAGTTCGTATCACTCATTGGTCATCTCTCAGATTATATGCCCTTGGTAAGTGACATTTTTCCTCTTGTTTTACAGAGGTCAGAGATCAACTCCGCTCACCCATGATGGACAGCCAAAAGAAATGCCGCAGGCTCCTGTACTTATTTCTTGCGCTGACCAGTGACGCACCCTTTAATTGTAAAACATTGTGCTTTACCTTCTACCCTAGCCTTGTCTTTACCAGGGATGCTAGCGAGTCCATGCGGTGGGAAGTACAGACTGCAGACAAGTGCTTGTGGCCCCACACAGCCCAGAATCACTTGAAGCAGAACTTAGCATTCTGGGCCCATTTGTTGTTTCAGAAGCCACAGTTTCTGAGGGCAGTGTTACTGTGTGATACTGAGCAAAAGCAAAGGGACCTGGACCTTTGCTTTGCATGGAAGGAAGGCTTTTGATGGTGACCAGTGGTAAATTGGTAAAAGGCTGCCTTTGCTGTAGCTCATCCAGCATCTCTTTTACCAACCAGAGAGTGTGAAACTAGTTTCATATATTATCTAGTTATTCTTTCAAAACAAACAAGAAAACCCTGACGCACTGCACTAGTTATTATTAGATATTCTTAGTCTTTTGTACATGAAGATTTAAGTTCTAAGATGGTTTATATAATAGGTTATACCTACATTTATATTGTAGAATAAATATTAAAAAGCCTGTACCAGAGACTCCCAAGCAGCGTGGGCAGGCGGACGTACCATTGTTAGCGGTGTATGCTCGGCCTCGTGGTCCATATATTCTGCACTTTTTATATTTGCCACCAGAGTGGTAGTGGTAGTTTGCTGGCAGAGAGAGAGAGAGAGAGAGAGAGAGAGAGAGAGAGAGAGAGAGAGAGAGAGAGAGAGAGAGGAGAGATTGAGAGATTGAGAAAGAGAATATTACAATTCTTACAATCTGAATTTTTTTCTTAGCCTTGAGTGACCAAGAAGAATTTGCTTGGGGCAAATTGTGGCAAATATTTTCCCAGACAGGGGAAGCGTCCTGCAGATTACAGATTACTGATGTTTTCATGCCTTGAGGATTCTTTTATTTTTACACAGGGGTCTAAGTGACCAATGGATCGTTCATATAAACAAACAAAAAAAAAAAAAAAGACAAAAATATTATTCAGAAGTGACCTTAGTATTACTTCATTATTCTAAACACATTGAAGATGCTCACTTCATATGGACTTGGAGCTTCAGACCTTTTCCATCCATCACAGACAGACCGGACGGGTTGTGATTGCTATGCACGGCCTAATAGGCACTGCGGGTTTTAGGAGCCATTTGGAGTTTGTATCGTTGAGGAAGTATTGAGTGAACGAGGGGGAGGCGTGTCTGAAGTGCGCCTCTCAGTCAGATCCACCTACAAGTTTCTGTTTCCTTTTTATGTTTTGTTGCTTTTAAGCATAAAACCAACCATATGCCAGTGCCAAGTGGATTAGCTGGCTTACAACATTCAACATATTGACTTAACCACCTGATGTTCACAGTGTCTTGTTTCCTAGCAACAGATGCAAAGTGATACATCAAAATTAATCTGAGGCTACAGATTTTACAGGGTATTTGTTCCATAGCACAAAGTATTTCCCCACTCTTGCATCACAGCACAAACTACCAAATTTTAATTTTTGGATCCCAGCAATAATTTTTAATAGTTTTCAAACTGGTGGAATTTTGATAGTGCTAGCTGGAGTTTGAAGCTTTTGAATTAGATCTCTAAATGGTGACCGTTTACATGGTTTTATCTAGCTTTCTTATTTATACTTGACTGAATTGTAATGTTTTTTTTTTCTAATTGTAATTTGACCTAATAGCCATATAAAATGACTCTATTAATACTGTCTAGGTCTAGCTTCTCACGGTTGTATATATTACTTCAGTTCAGGTGCTGGAAAATATGTACAACAATACTAACAGCATTGAAAAAGATAGAAGTTTGTTTTGTTTGTTGTTGTTTTTCCAAAGCAGGTAGGGAGGGCCACAAAGTATTAGAATTATGTCCTCAGACTTTATGTTTATTGTGGGGATGAAGGAAACAGGAAGTAGTAAAAGGTAAATCAGTAGGGATAGCTTAACCCCATTTGCATAGAAATAAATCAAGTGAAGAGCCCCAGATTTTAGCATACTATTTTTACTATGAAAACTTTTAATAATATTTTCTAAATTTCAAAACAAAAAACTGAATGATTGGAAATTGCTGGGTCCTGATGTTGGTGGCTGTTGGAGTTTTGGACCACTTGCTAACAGTGATTTAAACACGATAATTAGCTAACACCCCCCCCCCCCCCAAATAATAATAAAAATAGAAAGCCAACAATTGCATTGGTGCAGAACATGCATCTTGACAATGGTACTAACTTGTTATTCTCTAGAACACATTAGAATAGATCTATTTTTGCCAGAGCACCCCCCCTCAGTCCCCCGAAACATTTCACTAGAGTCCTTTAAGAGATTGCTGTATATTCCTATATTCCTTAGACCTTTTTTTTTTTTTTTTAAAGAAGCAAACAAGAGATAACTTTTTTCTACGTGGTTAATATCTTACCTGGTCTGCTTTTCCTAAACCCCAGTGGCTTTTATTTTAGTCAGGGTGGGAATGGGAGGGACTTACTGGATATGACTGTTTTCAGATTCTTTAAAAACAAACCTTTTTGTAGAAATGCTTAATTTTTAAGCGGTTAGGCACTGAGAGTAGCAGAGATCCTGCAAAGCTTTATAGTTCTCCGACTGAGGTCTTGATTTCAGTAGCTGTGCTTCTTATGCCCCGGATCTGCTGGAGAGGGGTGTTGGTATTTTCAGGTAACATTTGTTAGCACAAATCTCTCTCGGTCTGTTACGTTGTTCTTCACTCTATCTGTGTCGTCATCTTCATTTCACATCTCTCCTTCTGGAAACTGGCATTGCTGTATTGCTCTGATGTGTACTTGTGATCTGCCAGCAAGCACCATCTACACTAATATTCTTCTCACAGCATCCTCAAGAAAACAAATCGTTGCACCTTATGTATATCTCAAGCAAACCAAAATGCAATCTTCTGCTTTGTTCTGTTCTAAATCGTTATAGCATATCTTTCTGAAACCATTTTTCATTTAGTTGAAATTATCAATATTTATGCTTTTAACCTTCATTTCTGGATCCAAACCTGTATATAAAACTTTTGGAAGTTGTCCTGGCCCTTCTCTGCAGGGCTGGAAGTGGAAGGTTCTGTCTCAGGTGCAGACGTAGCACTCTTCCAGGTTTCTTTAGCAATTTATTTATTTTAGGTATTTTGGTATTTCCGATGTAATTTTGAAGTATCTAGAGTATATAATAGTAACTAAAACTGCAGCTCTGAAGCTGAGTGAAAGAGAAAATACTGTAAGATGTCCTTGAAGTTTCGTTTGGGTACTGTAAATGAGATCAGGAAGAGGGAAATGCCCCACAGCCACATTGGAAGCTACAGGTTCTTGTCCCAAAATTAGGTTAGTCTCAGATTGTGGATCACAACTCTAGATTCATTCAACCCCTTCTTGAGTGATCTTGTCATCTTGGCAGCCTCTTCCCCACAAGTATGAGAAATAATTTTACCAGATGTTGCCTGGAAACCAAACTGATCCCACATTATCATTGTTGTGCTACTTCTGGTACTTACAATCACTAGAGGAAAGTGCTGGCAACACTGTGAGAGGAAAGGAGCATCTGAACCATTGAGGTTGGAGTCTGACATGTTGAATCCCTGGTTCTCTTACTAAGTCAGATGCTTTACTAAGTCATAGAAAATGTGTTCGCACTCTGCAGTCTTTGGCTCAGTGTACAGAAGTGTTTGCACCGATGTAAACTCCCAAGCAGATTATAAATTGCTATGGAACAGACATTAGCTGAAAACTGAATAACGTGTTTTGTTTATAGGGTGGGGTGGGGAATACTGCGTAACTCTGTTCTAAGCTTGGCATTTGATGTTAATGTGAAGCAGTGGGACCATGCTGCCTGCTAAACTACTGTATGCGTTGTAAGTGTTCTGAAGACCAGCAGCTGGAGGCTGGAGGACAGCAGCCATTCAACAGAGGAAAAGCACCACTGGCTCTCAGGGGAGAGGAAGAAAATCAGAGAAGGCCCAGAGTCACCATTTGTAAGGGAAATGTTGGGGTGTACATGACACTGTTGAGAGTCATCTTTGATTGCACTGCTCCACAGAGCCCTCAGATAAGGCCAATCCTCAGGGGCTACCTCGGCTTTCAAAGTTAATTTCAGTAAGTCTGTCTTTCGCCTCTACCTTCAGTGCCACGATTTTCCACTGCAGTGTTTTGACTTCACAAACCCGACTTCTCCAGAGAGAACAACGCCTTGCTGCAATGGGCAGTAGAAGCAAGTGCTCATCACATTTGACCTGTAAAGTGTTTGGAGTGACTAGGTGGATTTGGATTTAGCTTCTCCCCACACATCCTTGTTTTGCACTTTATGCAAAGTGTACTAATTGCTAATTAGATGTCATTTCTGTTTATACAGGCATTCCCAAAGAGTTAGACTGGACTTGGTTTTGAGTTTGGGGATTGTTAAAGTCTTACTTAGATTAACTAACAACAGGTGTATAATGAAGACAGAAACAGCTGTGTAGTTCATGGAGCCGTGTATCTGCTGAAGCGTCAGGGTTTTATGGACTACTTTGCTTGTATTTGGAAATGATAGCTAAGTTGGTTATACTCCATGTCGAGTGACTGTCCTTTTCCATGGGGACACTGTTACCTTCTTACATTTCAGAACAAAGAAGCAACAGAAGTAAATGACATATGTTTGACTTCTTTGTATATCTGCACCTATCTGTGCTACCCTTTCCTTCAAATATATAAATACACATTTATGAGGGAGGAAAAGGTTCCTCTTTTGACCAAATTTTATATGTGGTGGTGTGATTTTTACTGATAAATTCACAGGAGGAATTTTGTAGTCAAAAGTTCTGTGGCTACTGTTTTGTTTTGCTTTTTTTTTTTTTTTTTTTTTGGCTTTTTGTTTGTTTGTTTTTTTATTTTCTTTCTTGGCAGCCAGTGGTCAAACTGATCATGCCTTCAAATTTATTTTCATAAACAGAACTGGTTTTTGTGAACATTATTACTACTTCCAAAGATTTTCTGATAACTTGGGCCACAACTGGTGACTGAATAACAAGGGTCTGATTGAATGCCTCCAAACCCACCCACAACACGAATCTTACCTCACAAGCTCTTACCTAAATCATAGAGAAACTCATGTTCCATGCAATGTCACTGACTTCTCTGTTGCTCGCCAGAAGGTATTTGCTCGCTCTTGTCTCCTGACACCTCACATTAGTGCCTGGGCTCTCAGAGCAGCAGAACCTAGGGTCTGGAAGGCTGGGGACCTTGAGCTTAGCAAGTGTTCAGCCACATTTTCATGTCATTAGCACTAACAAGCAAGCCTCTGGCTCTCAGGAATTTGTCAAAAGGTTGATGAAACCTCCTGAGGTTCCACACACCAGGTTATAAACTGGTTCGAGTAGGTTTGAACTGCTTACATACATGTCATAAATTAACCATAGCTTCATTTGACCCCCAGGTCTTAAGTCTGTTGACAGTTTCAGCATGATTGATTAGCTCATTTATTATTTTTTTTATTTTATTTTGCTTTGGAAATTGGCTTGGTTCTCTTTAGAGTTGGTGTAAACATGCCATGTAATAAATGATTTCCAGTTAATGGTACAACCGAATTATTGCTTTCTTAGATGTATGTGTAGTAAAAGTCAATATACACATTTATATAATTTCTTCAAAATCTTATACCTAATTTGATATTTCTAAAAATTGCACATGTAAGTCATGTGTATAACATGCTAAAGTACTTTAACTGTGATCTTAAAACTGAATAAAATATTTAATAAAAATTTGAAATATTTTAAAAATAGTATTCAAATACATTTCTTTATGTTCTCACCACCAACCATAGAATATGTGCCTTCAGTGTTTAGTCCATTAAAATGTCCACTAAAAACAGTAGAAAAAATAATAAAGGATTCTTCAACTGTTTCAGATCATCAGTTAATGGTTTCACTTTGCACTGTTCACCTGAGACTGACAGCTGTCTGAGGAGTATTGTTTGCTTTCCCTTGATGTGGAGGGTGGATGGAAGTCCAACAGAAGAAAGAAGATTGACTTCAGGCTGCCACATGAGATGAGAGCTTTTGAGAAAGAGAGCTTAATACCCTCTTCCTTAGATTGTAACAAAACTAAGTTACGTCATGTGGCCCATTCATGGCCCACCAGTTAAAGCTAAGATCTAAAGGTGAATCCATAGAACGTTCCTGAACCTTGTCTTATTTTTAGAAGTCCTGTGGAGCACTTACAGAGAACCTCCCAACACTTAGGGAGAAAAAGACAGGCAGTTCCACACTAGCCATGGCTGTGTAACAAGACCCTATCTCAATGCAAAATCAAAACCAAAATAGTCTGGAAACCATATGGATATCAATCTAGGTGTATAATAACAGATTTGGTCCCAAGTTCTGGACCACCACCCACTTGTGTGTTGAACTTCCTGGAACCACTTACTGGAAGTGGTTGTGTTACACCCTACCATTGCCTTGGGGAGAGAAAATGTTTTCATGGTGTCTTTACTGTAAATATACATGAAGTGCTAGTTATTCCATAACCAAGTTGGCTTGCTACTTGAGTATATTCACAGGATGCAGAAGGATCACACATGGTTGCAAACAATGTGAGCCCCACACAAAAATTGAGAATTTCAGGTTAGCTTAAAAGTGTGATGTTCTAAAGTTAAGTTGTTCAAGGAGATTTGATGGTGTGAAAACTCTAAATGGGTCAAATTCCTATCTATTCATACTTAGGTATGTGAATAGGTTTGTTTTTTGTTTTGTTTTGTAAAATTAATCTACCTAATAAATTACAAATGTTAATCCATACTTCTTCCCACTACTGAGAATAAAATCAGGAGTGTTAGGCTGCTGGAAGAAGGGGATCCTTGCTAAAGATACAAATTCTGTTAGAAAAAAACAGTGACAGTGTGTGCATCTGTGTAATTATGTATCAATACTGTTGCAAGGAAAAAGAAAGTGATTAATAGTTAAGTGAGGTAAAGACAGTAGTATGCCTGACTTAAGATGCTAGAAACTAAAGTTATATTTATCTCAGACCCTTTTGTTTCGTTGGAATTACAGACTTTTTCAGTACATGTAAAGACAGAGTTAGTGTTTTGAAGTCTATGAACCCACCCATCACTCTTTAACCAAGAGATTTTTTCAGTACCTAGTTTATCTGTGTACACTCATCTTCACTCCATACTCCAGCAGCAAGTGAGGCATGTGTGCTAGAAACATCTGGACATTTCAGACACAGCCTTTGAATTGAGCGTGCATTCATTTTGTCTTATTCTTTCTCCACAGTGTTCAAGTTACCTTGGTGCCAAGAAACCCATGAGGTCAAAGCATAGATTTGCTGGAATGGAGTTTATTTGGAATTAGAGAAAAATTATAGCTATTTATCTCTCTTTTACATGATCAAGGAGAGCCCTATTGAAGAAGTCTTTTTGTGTAGGCAGGTGATGTTAAGGGGAAAGAGGGCTTGTCTTATGTGCTTTTCTCCAGATTAAGTGACTTAAAAAGCTCCAGGGCTAAAGTTTTGTAATGTGTACATGTTAGCTGTATGTCTGAGCCTCTTCCCTAGCCCAGTCCCTAGTGTCTTCATCCCACTCTGCCTTCCAGGCTTCCAAGGAGTGTAGAGATATTGCAGATGTGCTCTGGAAGACAAATTTTGAGAGATTTTAAAAACTGAAATCCTGGTATAAATTAAAGCATCATGCTATAAATTAAAACACAGAAGGAAATCCTTGTTCTAAAAAGTTGTACGTTTGTGACTTGCCCACCTTAGAAACCTTTTACCATAAGGGATTTTGCAACAGGTATTATTGTGGGGTTGGTTGTACGTAGAGAAAGATGAAAAACTTGAGGGTTGAAAGTCTAAAAAGTGATGGAGGATGAAGGAAAAGGAAAATTCATGTAAGTAGGTCTTGGATCCGCTACATAAAAAAATTAGTTTTAAAGGCAACATGAAATTTGCCCAAGGAATATGCTCAAATGAGTATTTTTCTGATGTTATCATGGAGTTTATGAATGACCAATTAAACAACCATGAGCTCTTCCAGAAATAAGCAGAAAGGCACTGATATATACAAGCGGTAGACACATAATAGATACAAAATTAGGTAATGATTGGCCACAGAATTTGAAGCTCTTACTGAAATGCACTTAATAGAAAAGGCAGTATTGATACAATTTTCCCAAATGTATAGAATTCTTGTCATACTGGAAATTTTTAGTTACTGCTTCATAAAGTCTCCTATATTCTGTCTTGGCTCAGTCATGTGTTAAAAATAGAGCAGCAGTCTTCACATAAGCCCCTAAATATCCAAAGCCTTTTAAAGTAGAATCTCAAGAATTTTGCATATTGATGCTGTCTCCACCAAAATCTTGTATTACAAGTCAAAATCAAAGCTGTACTTAGATAAAATCTGCTTTGTTCCACTGTTCTCAAAGCTCATGGTGCACACCGTGGCTCCAGAGAGTTCTCAGTGCCCACAGCTTGTATATACCAGACTGCTACCTCATGCTTTCTTGTGGTGTGGGTTTTTTTATTTTCACTGTGTGTGTGTGTGTGTGTGTGTGTGTGTGTGTGTGTGTGTGTGTGTGAATTTCATAATGAGCCCTAATCTTCCTTCATAACCTCCCCTCTGTCCTTTCAACCCCCCCCCCCACACACACACACAAAGGGAAAAAAACCATCTCATTGTGGAAGCTGGATACAACAGGATGCCCTTTTGTCCACACTTTACTTGAAAATGTTCATTGCAATGAGTCATTGGTCTGGTTCAAGCCTATGGCTTCTGCTACACTATCAATACTGGATCTCACTGAGACTTCCCTATCTTGTTTTTGCCCTGTGTCATGGAGATTCAGCAGCTTTGGATCTGTAGGACTTGCCCCTTCACCAGCTCATAGATGGAGTAGATGTCGGGGTGGACTAACTCAAAGCCCTGGATCTGTGCCCTGGCCCATGGGGTGGTGAAGTAGGATCCGAGGGACCTGGAAGAGAGAACTGAAGGACGGGGGAATGCAAAAAAAAAAACAAAACCATGGCGTGTCTATAGTCTGATCAAATCATTATTTTAATTTTTTCACACAGGGGTTATATACACATAGAGGCAGGATTTGGGGAAGGGGATGACACAGGAGCGTAGGTGTTCTCAGGGGGAGTACATATATCTTCCAGAACAGGGTTTTGGCTGGGTGAAGAAGGAGGGAACGGGTCACTATGACTGTGTCTATGATTCATTTGTTCTTATCCAAGCTGGTACTTTCCACCAAGGCTACCTATCCACAAGACCTTTGACTGCTTGTTCTTATCTAGGTTGGTAGTTTTCCACCAAGGCTGCCTGTCTACAAGATCTATAGCTATCTGTTCTAGGGCCAATGTTTTCCCACAGAGACCAAGACTTTATGTTAACAGGCATGTATGGCTGACTTAGGCCTATGGCTGATTTAGGTCTTCAGTGTATAAGCAAGGTTGCTCCCAACAGATCTGTGCCTGGGTGGTAGCTGAGCCAGTCAGTATGTACCCACACCACCAGGGTGAGCTCTCCAGCACTGCCCCAGCTAGCTCACACAATATTTCAACCTGTAAGGAGGAAAGCCAGCTCTCCTTCCTGCTTTCATAACTTTGGGTCCAGCTGTCCCACCTGCCATGTGGGGGGTTGCATCTCTCCTCTACCCATGCAGACAAGTGGCACGGCTTTGGTGCTCACCTGAACCTGGCATCAGTGTCAGCTTTACTGTGCTGCTCAGGCAATACGCAGAGGCCACCCTCCCAATTGCTGCAGCAGTGAGGGACAGAGACAGCTCTCAGGCTCTCATGACCTTGTGGCCAGCCCTACAGTCACTCGCAAATGGTGAGGGCCAAGTTGGGGAGTACATAATGCTTCCTTAATGGCTGTTCTTTCTTAGTAACTCTGCACCGGACACTCCGTGTGTGTGTGTGTGTGTGTGTGTGTGTGTGTGTGTGTGTGTGTGTGTGTGTGTGTGTGTGTTAAAATGTTTTGAAAGATGCCAAGGCCTAGGAGCTAGCTCAATGGGTTTTTCTTCTTGAGGGAACTTGAGGACCCCAGTTTGGCGTTCCAGAATCCATATAGCAGCTTTCCCAATGTTCAGGGAGAGGAGACAAGAACCCTAGGATGAGCTCTGGATTCAAGTGAAAGACTGACGAGTGTGTAAATAAAGGGATGGGAGAGACGGAAAGACAGCCAAAGTCTAGATCTCCATACATGATTGCTTGCTCGCCCAAACACCATCCATGTGCAGATATGGAGTGCTGGAATGCAGGACCAGTAGTACAGCGATGGAAACAGAAACGTGAGGCTTTAGGGAAGCAGAGCCAGAGCTTATGGGAGATGGATCCGGTATTCTGTACTTTGAAGACTCTCAATGTGATACCGTTCTACTTTTAAAAGAATTTCATTTTTAAATCCCTTTCACAAAAGAGATTTTAGTGTAAGGAAAGTACTGTTACAACGAAGTTACACAGCTCTGACCTGCAAATGTATAATAAAGACTTGGGGTGAGGCTGTGACTAGCCCTCGCAGTCCAGACTGAGGGTGTTATGGGGTCATACCTTCATTCTCCCCGCTCACTGCCGTCCCTTCTATCTCTCTCCTGAGTCACGCACACTACTGGAATCGAAGTACTTCAGATACTAAATTTCTCTTGAAGTAAGTTATTGTAAAACTTTCACATTTTGTTGACTTTTTTCCTCACTGAAAGAACACAAGTTTTGTTGTTGTTTTGTTGTTTTAATGTGGTTGCGAAAGACTTAGGAAGTCCTGCCTAGAATGAGTCCTAAAGCAAAAGACTTTCTATGAGATATTCTACCTGTTGGTGTGTGCTATCCTCACTTCATTTTGGTTCTAGTCCCAATAATGGGAGCCATTCCTTCCTCGTGCTTAACCTTGAAAGGCTGCCACAGAGAGTGCCTGTTCTCTTGGGCTCCGGGATTGTTTCACTTAGTGAATGCTGAAGATTTTATACCTGCTTTGGAAAGTAAATGTTCCCCTTAGTTTGGCCAAAGAAAACCCCCTCTGGGGATTGATACAGTAGTTTTCTTTCATTTCGAAGCCATCTGCTTTAAAAAGCAAGATCATCTCTCTTACATATGCAAACCACACTGTAATTTATGTATGACTTCATAAAAAAAATGCAGAAATTTAAAGTTTAATTTGAAGTTCATCAAGCACCTGTCCTTGTCTGCTTCCTCCTCCCAGAAGACTCAGTTAAGCTTTTGCTTCCTCTCCCCACTTTCCAAAGGTCTGGTGTAGGAAGCAGGTGAAGTCTGAGTGAATGTGGATTGTTGACACAAGTGCAACCAAGTCAAAGACACCATCACCTCAGACTGGCAAATCCACCTCTGCCAAGCTCAGGGGAATGGAAGCACCTTCCCCCAGATAGGGTACCGATGTGAGTAGTTGACCTTTAAAATCAGTAAATGCAGATAGTACAACCGCAGCTTCCTCTTCTTGGATGACTGCAATCAGATCGTTCCCCTACAGCAAACCCTACCGAGATTAGCTTTTCCCCTCCTTGCAGTGTATAATAAAGGGTGACTTTCGCTGCTGCTGCTGCTGCTGCTGCTGCTGCTGCTGCTGCTGCTGCTGCTGCTGCTGCTGCTGTTACTGGAGCATCTTATACCCAAGCGCGTGGCCCACCTGATCCTAGCTTTACCTTGCTGTATCTCATTTCTTCATTCCCCATCACCTCAAAGTCCAAAGCTGTGCAGGGCAGGGCAAATGGCATTTAACCATGGGGGACTTGCCTCAGTCAAGGGAACACTCCCATGAGAAGATCACGAAAAGGTGATGGGAAGCATGTTTCTATGCATCCAGTATAAAATGAGTGGAATCTAGAGATGGGTGGTTTCTGACAGATTTTAAGGAAAGGAGAAAATAAGGTGAAAAAATAAAAAATAAACCTCCCGCTTCACTAATTCTTAGTCTATGTTTCAGGAGATACTTGCTTGGTTTCCAGGAAAAGAGACAGTAAATTTTGCTACTTGGAAAATACAGAAAAATTAAGGGATAAATACATCACTGAAGCATTCAAATCTCTTCCCATTTTACTTTCTGTTTATGGAGTCGTCTATGTGGTTCCATGGATTAGAGGCCATTTCCTTGTGAAAGGGTAAAGGAGTCCAGCCTTGTACCCTTGCCTCTCTGGAAATGAAGGCATGACCCCTTATCTCTGAGAGACAGCCACAGATAGTGAGGGCCACAGCTGCAGCTCCAGCAGCTACCCCTGGGACCTGCAGAGACAAAGAGAGAAATTTGATTGATGTGTCATACATGCTCTGACCAGCCTGATGCCTTGGATGCTGATACTGAGTGAAGCTGTTACGATGATGTAGTCACCCCACCTCTGGTGAGATTGCACCTTGGATCTTGGCTACTGTGACATTTAAGAACCTGGAAACTTGACAGCTGTCACCAACCCATTTAATATCAGTTGGTCAAGTGCAGTCAGTGTGGGTAAAGGAGGATTGTAAGGCCTGTATTCAACAGTGCTGTGCTGTCTTGTCTGACTCCATGAATATTAGCAAAAGCCCTAATTTCCTCCCTTACCTGATTAAATTGTAAGCTCACTTCCACCAGCCACTGAAGGATTCCTATATTCTATCAACTAGGCTTCCTTTCAGTACCTATTAATATTTCTTATCCATGGTACTCAGACCAAAGCTTCCAGGTAACGAAAAAAATAAGGGATTTGTTAATCCAGTTTTTAAGAGTGCTAGGAATGATTATAGCTGAAGTGGTGGCTCATGTCAGGTCCTGTGTGTGTGGAAACAGAGGCTGATGCAGCAGAGAAGACAGCTGTGACCACGTCCACACGCCTACCCATCTTGGCCTCTTGACCAGTTTGACCTGAAGGCAGAGCAACCGACTTTTGAACATCCTGCCTTTCTTTGTAGGATACTTTGAAACTGGAATCAGATCAAGAATTTTTGTTCTGAGTATGGGCATTTATCCATGTGAATTACTTTTGGGGGGTTTTTCTTTCACTCCTACCCACACATTCAATACTCCATATGCCTTGTTTTAAAAAGCAAATGGTTTTCTGGTCTGGGTGTGCACTTTTCCCTTTCTGAGTTGCCTCTGTGTGACATTCTAGCCTGCCACCACCAACACCTGCTCTTCAGCCAAAGATCTATTTTTGTTAGAATCTGTCTTAGCTTTGGAGCCTACTGCAGAGAACAGCAGCAGCGCAGATTGGTAGTGGCGTTACAGTAGCTAATGAATAATGTTTCCAGGGGAGTGGCTGGGCTTGGCTGGTATTCAGAGACAAGGCAGGCCACACCCAGCAGGGAGCTTGACCTGGAGACTTGGAAGATACTAGCCATTCAACAGAAAAGTCCTGGCTGCCTTCACAGCGTATGAGACAAATGCATAGACAGGACCCAGGTTTAGGCTAGACAGTCCTCAGGTTCAAGGCTCTTGTAATTACTTCCTCTGTAAAATGTATCATTGGGCTAAAAGTTTTTTCACTTGAATACTAGCTTTAGCTATTTTACTATCAAAACTCACCATGTAAGACGCTGAGTTTCAGAATTAGGCAGAAGGGATATTTGTTTTCGTATAGACAGTGGCCTCCCCTGTTCTCCAAAGCATGGTTCTCTCTTGCTGTGAATTTACTTTCTGCACTTGCAGTGACTGGAGGTTATCCAAGGTCTGAAGATATTAAGTTGAGAAATTCTAGAAATAAATTTACCCCAATACATTTGTATGCTAGCATAAAGCACAGCTCTCTCACTCCAAAGGGAACAGGAGACTGTTCATTCTGCACCAAAACTGAGTGACCTAGGAACATGCATGTAGGTTTTTCAGAATACCATGTTCTCTGTGGAAGCGTTTACATGAATTTTTATTGTCACAGATCAAGAGAAAATCATAAAGCATTAATCAAATACATTGGTGTGACAATCAGGGAGAAGTCTATGCTATAGGTCTCGGATACTATTGGATGGCACTCTTAGATTATGGACTTGTGGAAACAGTCTGTTAATAACTTAGCCACTTAATACAGTCTATGATTCTACATGATAGTCAAAGGGGAAAGTGATAAATGGTTATCAAGGCTAAAAATCACTCAATATAATTTTGGATCTTGATATAAAACATTCCTACTCACGATCACAGAACTTCAATCAGTCTGGAAGATATTCTATGTAAATGCTGCACCTTTTATTAAAAAATAAACCTTTCCATTTACAATATAATATATTTTATTAGTTCTTAATTTCTCACTATGGCTAACAATCATAATATGTGTATATAGGAAAAATTATAATGCATAGGATTCAGTATTCTCTGGGTTCCAGGTGTTTGTGGGCCATATCCCCTGTGGAGGAGAAGAAAGCGACCACTGTCTACAAGATGAGAGCTGAGGAATACTCATGTCTTTTTCCTCCTTGCCTTTGTTCTGTTTTGCTGGAAACCAAACACAGAGCCTTGCTCATGCTAGGAAGGCATTCTCCCATGGAGCTACACCCCAAGCCCTTCTCTGTGGGTCTCATGAAGTACTATTTTTAAGCACTAAGTTGCACTAATAACCCAGGGTGTTGAAACAGAATTCTATGTGCTTCAGTTTTATCTTGCCAGCTTCATCTACCTTCTCCAATTTGAAAACAATCTTCTCTTCTCCCTCCACTGGCCATGAGCTGCCCCTTTACTGAAATCACTGCTTCAAGGTTGACTGAACCTAATGCTGTTCATTCCTAAAAAGCCTTCTCTGTGATATCCATACAAGGTAAGTGTGGCCCTTTATAAACCACTGAAGACACGGACTCCTCAGCCTCCTTGCCCTTCCTACAGCTGACTTGAGACTCTTACACCTTCAGAGGCTGAATGTCTGGCTTTTCCCAGATCAATATGAGCAGTGTTGCCCTGCAATAAGGCCTCTGGGGAACCAGAGAGAGGAGTCGAGCCCAGGATGGCTTCTGTTTATTTGGACATTGAATTTGGCTGCAATTATCATCCAGAGAATATTCTCCTGAGAGTGCAGAGACCAGGTCTGTTTCAAATGGCTTCAAAAGGACAATGCTCTTATCCCACACTTGAGGAAATTGCTGGCTACACAGAGGAAAAGCAGTCGTATTCAGAAACGTGATCGTGAGCTTAACTCTAGAATGGAAAGCAATTTAAATGTATGACTGGACAAAGACCATTAACTCAGTGAATGTAAATAAGCTTCTGAAGAAGGGCGCTGTTCCCAGAGAACTTCCCCTCCAGTGTAAGTGTGGAGGAAATGTCTCTTCTGGATGGTCCTTGAGTGTCAGTCGGAGGGCTTTGCAACCCCAGCTTGTTACCAAGGAGTCGGGCTTGCTCTGCTCATGTAAACAGCCCCATTGGAATTACTGTGATACCCATTTAGGCAGGGGAGCCAGAAACTACATAGCACCAGAACCAGGCAATTTTGCTGTGAAAGAAAGGCTGTCAACTTGACTCTTTCTCTCAAATTATCTTCAGCAAATGCTGCCAAATGCTGTTGATGTCACCCACACTATTTGCCACTCCATTCCAATCTTCGTAGCCTAATGCTGAGGTTGAAGTGCAGACTACATTGAAGCAAGCCCTGCGCTTCTGAGTGGATAGCGTTGTGCTTGAGGAGTTCACAGTTTCCCAGGGGCCCTGTGTGGCTCCAGGGATATACCTACCCTCCTGGAGAGTCCAAGAAATGCTTCCCACTGAGCCTGAAGGCAGAACTGTAGAACTTACCCTCTCCCTCTCTTTTTCTCTACCTGCCTGCCTCTCCCCACACCCCACCTTGTGTTCAGTTTAGCTTTTGTATTTGCCAAAAGGAGCATGAGGAATATCCAGGATAATTGCCTTGGGGAAAAATTGTGGAGCCGTTAGTGGTGGGGAATTTGTTTGCTTTTGTAGTGTTTTGTTTTGTTTCCCCCTCCCCAACACACACACACACACACACACACACACACACACACACACAAAGTCTTTTTGACGACGGAGTCTTGCACTATAACGCCAAATGTCCTAGACAAAAAGCCCAGAATAAAAAAATATAAAAATATAAGGAAAAAATATAAAAAATATAAAAATATAAAGCCCAGAATTCTTCTGCCTCAGTCTTCCTTGTGCTAAGATCCCAAGTATGTTCTGATTCCAGTTCTGAGGCACCAGGTATAGCTGGATTTTTTTTTTTCATGCTTTTTTAGTTTAATCTTACTGCCCATTTAAAAGTTGCGCATGTTTGTGGGGGCAGTCTTGCGATATAGTTCATGTACATGAGTACCTGTGTAGACAGTGTCGTGTAAGTGTCATCAGCTTAAGCCTTGCGGCTCTGGTGAGAACTTTGCAGCCCACTCTACTGAGGTTTTACAGCCTACATTTTTTTTGGGGGGGTGGGGTTTGGTTTTGGTTTTTCGAGACAGAGTTTCTCTGTGTAGCCCTGGCTGTCCTGGAACTCACTCTGTAGACAAGGCTGGACTTGAACTCAGAAATCCTCGTGCTTCTGCCTCCCAAGTGCTGGGATTAAAGGCGTGTGCCACCACTGGTTGGCTCAGCCTACAATTTTTGTCTCTGTAGTTCTGTCTCCAGTGTACATAGCACATTCCACATTGTTTTTCCTGTCTGTCTACATCCCCTCTAGGCATCTGTTTCTTAAACATCACCAAAGAGGAACAAACAAGTGACTGAAAAGCCATCTTTATTTTCTCACTGACATTAATAAATTTGATAAACCAAGTTTGATTTTTGGTTTTTTTTAAATACATTTTTCCTCTTGGGGGAACTCAACAAGACTGGCTCTTTTTGTTTTTGTTTTCCTCCACTCTGAAGGGGAAATATAAACTATTGATAAGATTTTCCTGAATGGTCGCAGATGTAAAAATGACTAGTGAACATATCTCTAAATGAGTTATGTCATCCTCTGGAGGAACATCTGTTCATGACTATCTTCTATACTGACAGGTCTATAGTTCTACAAAAATCTTAATTTTTTAAGTAAAAAAGAACTACAATAAATAAGTATATAAAGCTAGTGTCCTAGCTTCGTTTCTGATATAAAGTAGGAAGAATTCTGGGAGCCTAAGCTTTGTCTTGTTTGTCCATATCCCATGTTTACCTGCGCCCATGGCAATATTTTAGGACTCGGAAGGAATGACAAACTTTGTCACTGTTGTCACCTCAAGCTAATGTGGTTAGTGACCACTCTATGCAGCGCTTCCAGGGGTAGGCTCCCCTGTTAATGCTCCTTCAAAGTCTCCTTCCCTTAATTTTCCACTAAAACTTTCTGATGCAAGCTGAGCATGCTCAGAGGCATTTCTGTCTGTCTGTTTAATAATACCAATACATGTTCTGAGACTTCTAGCTAGACACATACACACACACACACATGCACGCATGCTCAGGAGAGTGTGTCTACCATCTTTTCTTTTTAGATTATGACCTTAACTTGAGCATGCAGAAGGAGCTGGCCCACTCCTGTGTGAATACATAGGAATGCCCTGAAGCTTCCTTGAGCACTTTGCCTTGAAAATGCCTTCTTTGTCCACAGCAGGTGGGGCATCTTTCCCCATTCAGTGATGAAATACAAGCCTGCTCAATTGACTATAATATGGTAGTTATAGAGTCCTAGAAACATATGGGCCGTATAATCCAGGCCATCTTCAAACTCTCCTAAGTAGTTAGATTGATCTTGAATTCCAGACCTGCTTTGACTTCCTGGGATTACAGGCATGTGTCACCACGCCTGTTTTTTGGGGTTTTTTTTTGTTTTTTTTTTTTTTAAATTTTTTTGTTTGTTTTTTGTTTGTTTGTTTGTTTGTTTGCTTGCTTGCTTGTTTTTAACCTGAGTCTATTTGGAGAGCTGGTATCCTTTGACTCTGTGCTGACCAGTTTTGTGACAACTTAAACACAAGCTGGAGTCATTTTAGAAAGAGAAAACCTCAGCTGAGAAAATGTCCTCACCAGGTTGCCCTGTGGGCAAGTCTGTGGTGCATCTTCTTCACTGATGATTGCTGTGGAAGATGTGGCCTGAAGGTGTGGCCCAGATTTCCAGTAAGTCTTTGCATTACCAGTTCGAATGTTTCAATCAAGAGAATGCCAGCTGCTTGGGGTTTAGGTGGTTCCAGCTACAATACTGAAGTGCAAATAATTTTTATTCTATTAGATTTTTGTAATTAAAAAAAAAAGTGAATGGTCTTCTGTAATGCTACAGGAGAAATGGTAATTACTCTCTGAATTTTGGTATGACCAGTGGTGACGGCTTTGCTTTCTAATGCTCTTGTCCTTGGCTCCCATGTTTGGTGATCAGCTGCTTCTGCCCCCATGTAAGAATTCAGAGCAGATGCTCTTGCCTACAGAATTCCGTTTGTTCCTTGCATTACAACTGGCCATTACTGAGAGACTAGATAACTGAGCAAGAACTCAGTCTACTGTTAAAGCAGCCACAAAGCAGAGGCATCAAAGGAATTGGGTTAGATACAATTCAACATTTTATATCACAGAGGAGGAGAGATAATTTTGCACTGTATACTCTAAGATCACCACTGAGGCCCCTCCTAAGAAATGACAAATTATTGAAGAAAGCACACGCATTCGCTGAATAGTAAGTCTTATGTAACAGGTGAACCTTCATAAAGAAATTAAAAAGGAAAGACATAGTTCAACCTGTGTGTTTTTATCTGGGAGTGATGAACAGGACCATCGTCAAGACATTTTGAGGCGGGAAAGCATATGAGATAGATTCGGACTCCTGGAACCCCATTTGACTTTGTTTATGCACAAACCCCTCATAATAATGTCCTGACGACCTACTTGCTTCACCTGTTGTGGGAAGCAGCTCTGCTCTCGCCATTACAAGGTGGCACTTGGCATAGGCATTGCTTGAGAGAAAAGACAACTCCATATATGGAGTTGTATGCGCTGAGAGGTGTGGTTACCCGATCGCCTTACCTCGAGTCATTGAGAGTGGCCAATTAGTAGTGACATTTGTGGCAATCGCTGATTGGAACAAGGAAAAGGTTTTAAGGGGATGCACGGGGAGGAGAAGGAAGAGAGGAATCGCGCTGTACAGGATAGCTGAATAAACCACTTGAAGAACACGATTGCCGTTGCCTTATTCCTCGGGTCGGACGTGGGTAGCGACAACCTATATGCTCTATGCACACATACACATCAAAACACTGCCCCTAGCCACCCCAAAACCTTCTTGTCACCCCTGCACCTGCATCAGGACACACATGCTCACATCTCTGAGCAATTATTCTTGTTTTCTTGTTACCGATAACAATAAAAAATAAACAATACTCACGAATATTCCCAACTATCTGAAAAGGAGGAATAGAAAAGCTGATCTGGCCTGGATTGATTTGGGGTGTGTGTACAGTGAGCAAAACTCTATCCTCTAGTAACTTTTAAAGGAGAGTCCTTTGTTTACCTTCTTACATCTGAGAGTAATTGAGTATACATATGATTGAAATCAGATGCATTCTGGGAAATGGTATGTACAGTGGAGACATGTTTATATAACTCAATTTATCAATTAAAATAAAGAAATTCTCAAACTGCCTCCTTACTTGACTCCCATGAAAAGGAACCCTGAGCAATCATTTGGGCCTTTGAGTGTTCTCGCTCACATGGCCCTCTGTCAATCTTGACATATCCCCTCTTTGATCTTCCATATCACTTTGCTCCAATACAATTATCTTGCTTCTTTTGCAAGTCTCAGTGAGCCCATATTCTCAGTGTTTTGGAGAAGAGGTCAGGAAGTACATATATTAGTTCTAGACCCAACCTCCAGTAACAGTTTGACTGCTCAGAAAGGACTTGATTTACCGACAATACACACGGAGAAAGGGTTCTCAGTGATGCCCACTGGCTAATATTCTCTAGGACCCTCATCTTTAGAGATACAGCTGTACTTCCCCTCTAATATAGGAAGGACATCTTCTACACGAGAGCCTTATGGACTGCTTTAGGACAAGGTCAGGATATTGTCCATGGTCTCTTAACTGCTTCAAGAGAGAAGGAAGGGGAAGGGAGAACAACATGCCTATTTTCCTTAACTTTCTTTTTTAAAGGTGTATTTATTTATTTTCTATCGTAGTGCTCTTTCAGCATGTACATATGCTGGCCAGAAGAGAGCATTAGATGCCATTATAGATGGTTGTGAGCCTCTATATAGTTGATGGGACTTGAACTCAGGACCTCTGGAAGATAAGCCAGTGCTCTTAACCACTGAGCCATCTCTTCAGCCCCTCCTTAACTTTCTTTAGCTTAAAATATTTACTATGCAAAGACACTTCATTTTGGAATAGTGTGTCCTTAACCTTATCAATATTGCATTAATCAAGTAGCAGTACGATGCAATATAACAGTGTTCCCTAAAGGAATTATTTACCAAGCTAAAAGCAGGAAAGCATATAAGAAAGCATGGTGTATAGGACCAGATATGTCAAGCCCAGGCCTGAAGAGTGAGGTGCTGCAAGGGTGACCAGAGCCAGGAAAGATAAGAGGGGCAATTACAGAATCATATCAGCCTGCCCTCCCCTCCCCCCCATGACACTGACATCATGCCCCTTCCCCCAACTCCTGTTGTCCCAGTCCCTCTGGAAGGCCGACAGCTACAGAATACACTGAAATAGGCCATCAGTGCAGGGACTCCAACACAGCAAGATGGAGGGAGGCAGAGGCTGAGGTAAGAAAGCAAATAAAAGAGGCATTCCTCAATGGCATCCAAAAAGCCTGCAGTGACTTTGCATGGTAGCATGTTGTTTTGAAATACTAAGTGGGAGTGAAGTCGTGATTCATTCCCACATCTGAGTGTCTTCATTTGCCCCTAGCATGTATCTGGCTTGGGGTAAGGCAGCTATAAACTGGTATGTGTCTTTGAGTTCTATCCTAGAGTCTCTGGGACTCCAGGAGAAGAACCACGGGTTGTGTCACCCTGACAACACTGGGTTCTGACTTGGCCACACAGAAGTGCTGTCTCCAGTACCCATCATGTCTGTTCAGCTTTCCTGACTGGAGGGAGATTCATACTTCAGGAGATGAACTATGCAGCTGAGTTGGGGGAGGGGAAGATAGTCCATTGGAGGAGGCAAGGAGTCAACACACAGTGAATTTCAAAAATAATCGAGGTCACTATGCAGGAGGACTCTGGTGGACTCTCCTAGGGGAAATGTTTGTGTTTTATTTAACACTGTTGATAATGTTTACTAGCTCTCACCCCTGGCAGGCAGCAATGCATCTTCATTTGCACTCAGCACCAAAACAGAGCATCTGTATTTCAATATTTGAGTTAAACATATCTGGTGTTTGCAGAGCATAATGCTGTTGACATTGTTCCATGGTGACACTCTTTAGGGAGTTGGAATCTGTCTTCGATATTAGTCATCAAGCCACATGAAACATTTTAATGGAAATCAAGATAGCCAAGCTGCTCCAGGAGCCCTTGAACTAGACAGAGGAGTTTGGTTCAGGAAGGGCTAGAGCTCTAGGGCTCGCAGAGGAACTCTGGCTGGTCTTATTGCACCTCACCTCACAGGACAGCGAAGGCATTTGCCCCGGGAACCTGTATAGGTATGGCCTCATAGACGAGGCCTCTGAAGGATGACTGGGCTCTTTTGTGAGTGATATGCTCCCCTTCCTTGACAGCTGAGGACCTACCTTGATGGCCTAGAAACTTATGAATACTGAGGATGTTGGTCAGTGGCAGAGTGCTTGCTTAATATGCAAGTGGCCTATGAGTTTAATTGTCAATACTGACAAGGAAGGAAGAAAACAAGGGAGAGGCAGGGAGGCAGGCAGGCAGGGAGGGAGGGAGGAAGGAAAGATGGAAGAAAAGAAGGGAGGGGTGGAGGGATGGAGGAGAGAGGGAGGGAAGAAGGAAGGAAGGAAAAAAAGAAGAAAGGAAGGAAGAAAGGCAGGAAGGGAGGGAGGGAGAGTGGGAGAGAGGCAGAGAGGGAGGGAGAGAGAAAAGAAGGGAGGGAGGGAGGGAGGGAAGCAGAAAAGAAGGAAGGAAGGAGGAACAGGGAGAGGAAGGGAGGAAAGAAAGAAGGAAAGAAGAAAGGGAGGAAGGAAGGTAGGGAAAATGTATCATTAACATACAGGTACTGCCTCACACAATTCCACTTCTCTCTTCTCAACCTGCCCCTCCCCCTTATGAGTGTGAACCTGGAGCTGGGCTGCTGAGCAGATCAAAGATCCCTACAAGGATGCTACCTGCCAGGTCCCAGGTGCCTCTGAATACTCTGTCTCCTACTCAGGAACCCCTATTTGACACGCTGAATGTCAACAGAGGCCCATAGGTAACTGGCTCCAGTCTCTAGGAGTGCAGAAGGAGAGGAGTGGGTCCAGCACCCTCTTTCCTATTCTGACCACGCAGCCCTATGAATCGTTTCTGTTTCAAGAGCCCAAGTTTCAAGAGTGCTTAATTTAATCGGCCTCATGTGGGTTAAGAAGGAAATTAGAGAGCCGACTGAGAGCTGTAAGTTTCCATCAGAGACTGGAGCCCGGCCTGAGGCATCTGATTTGAAGAAGTGGGACTAGCAAGGTCAGACCTACGCTGTGGAAAAGCCCAGAGTGACATGCGGCGATGGCAGTGAGTGTCGGGCCAGACAGCACTTGACATGGACTAAGCATTCTTACTCACAGATCTCTGCGTTCACTCTCCCGGGCTTTCCCTGTCTCCCGCTAAACCAGACCCCATCTCAGTGCATCTTACAGCTTTATGAGATGGAATCTATGGGCTACTGCAATTTGACACCTGGACCAGAGGGGAGGTCAGGTCAACCCTCCCTGTATAGGTGACTAGCCAAAATGAGAGCAAGCCCAGGTGCCATTGTGACTCCTGGCACTTGGGTGACTGGGTGAAGACATGTATGTCTCACTAAAACACAGAAGTGTACCCTATATATGGTAGCCTATTTCCACCAGAAAAGAGGATGCTTGGTCAAAGGAAACATATATGTCCGTGTCTCAACTAGTCCCTCTCTGCAACACTGTCCAGGAGATGCTGACAATCCTTCCCAGCTACAGAAGCCTCCAGGGATACAGATAGCAGATATCACCTCTTTTCATCGGTCACCCAGCAAGCATTGCCGTTCCTACGACCAACACTGAGGTGGTTCCCCCACCCCCCAACTATCCTGCTGTTTCACCTGTTGACCACTCGGCCTTCATAGTCTTCCATTCCTTAAATATTCTCGGCCTCCCAGCAGCCTACCTCTCCCACCTCCCTGCAGCCCAAATCATCCTGTCACCTTCACTACCCCACCAAGTTATTGAGGCCTTGTGGTCACGGGCTTCTGCCACCAAATCAGTGCCTAAGGCTGCCGCATAATAATCTTCTTCCTTGATTAGGGCATCTTAATTATGCTCAAGGAATTTGCTTAAACAGATTAATCATTCTTGAGCACAAATTTAGAAGCCGTGCTTGCTGAGGGATCTGCTCTGATGTCTCCCGAGAAATTTGCTGATTACACCTGCCTGTTGGGCTCTTGCCAGGCGCTTGGATTCGTCACAGGCTCAGTCCCTGGCTGGAGTCTGTCACCCCTGTACTTTTTCTCAGTTTTACTCCTTCTCAGTCTCCTTTCTGAAGACTGTAGCTACGATCCCTGGCTTTGAAATGAGACTGGGGTACAAGAGTGGATATCCCAGTGGTTTCTTCCTACTTAGAGTTCTCTCTACCTCAAGGAGTTGCTGTGGGCCACCTTCTCAGTGAAGGCAAACCTGGGTTTCATGGTGATGATTAGCAAAATCTCGGCTTTCCACAACTGCTGGCATGGGAGCCTCATCCCAAGCTGATGTCATCATAGTCTCCAGGACTGGGCATGTTGAGGATAGAGCTGGCTGGTAAAAATGGAACCCAAACTGTGTTCTAGTCTGTAGGAAGTAAAGTGGGCATTCAAAAGTTCTTGAGTCTGGGAATTATTCCTGAGACTTCAGACTTCTTATGAAGATGTAACCACTTCATACAGCTGTAGAATGGAGGTTGACCAGATTTTTGGAAGTTTTAGCACAGGGTCCGTCTTGCAGGAAGCCCTCAGTAAAAGCTAGCTTTCAGTTCTTTCCCCATATTTTACCAATGTATAGCTCAAGGATAAAAGGAAGGTATTTTGTACAGGAAGCTGAATAGATAAAGACAGTGTGGTCTTCACTGTGGACTTTTACTTTACCCTGAAGAAGAATAAAACTATGTTCTGTGCAAGAAAATGGATGGATGTAGAATCCATGTTATCTGAGATAAGTTTAACTCCAGAAGACAAATCTTATGTTTTCTCATTTGGGAGATCTAGGAGGTTAGAAACGCATGCATGCCATCATGACCAGATTTTATTACAAAATATTTCTTTTAGTTTTGAGATAATATAATCACATCACTTCTGCCTTCCTTTTCCTCCCTCCAAACCCTCCTATAGGTCCTCCTTGTGGACCCTGAGGACAGAACCAAATCTTATGCTTGGACTAAAGCAAGTACTTTATTGATGGAGATATCCTCCCAACCCTGAAACCTATTGCGTGTGTGTGTGTGTGTGTGTGTGTGTGTGTGTGTGTGTGTGTTTTAAGAAAGAAAGACAAATAAAGGGCCTGAATAGGAGATTTTTCCCAGTTAAAATTGATGAGGCCCAACCTAGAGCAAACCAATGACCCTACCTCCTATGTTCATGCTCAAAGAATAAACAGAATAAGTCAGTAGAGCTTCTGTTGGCCAAACCCATGTGACAAAACAGAACAAGTGCATCTATCACTTTATGATTAGTTTTGGGAGTGGGGAGGGGTGAAATGAAGAGTTTGGAAGAGAAGAAAAATCAATCAGACAAAGCTAATCCACTGAAAATGTGAATCAGGAAACAAATGTAAATAATGACTGCACACCACATGCCTGCTTTTTGGGCCAGCCTCCTAACCAAGCTGTGCTTCGTCTTTTAAATCCGGTCCCGTTAAAAGTCCCACGGTCTTACAGGCTCTCAGAGAGAGCCTGGCAGACAGGAAGTGGCCGAGCTCAGTGTGGTCTGGAGAGGGCATGTGGCTCAGTGTGACCAGCCATGCACAGTTCTCACAGAGAGGGCAGAGGGATACAGGCAGGCAAAGATACCAAGCTTCAGTTGCGCGCTGCTGTGTGGAGCCCGCAAGATGCCTTTTGTTAAACAGCAAGACGAGCGTACGAAGGGTTTGTAAATATTTGGAGAAAAGAAAGACTGGAAACATAAACCTGATCAGGAAATGTGCTGAATCAAAGAAACAGACAGATGCGAGCTATTTAGGTACTGTTCAGAGCTGTTCTTAACACATCCATGTCTTTGGGGAGAAAGTATAAGCAACGAGTTTTAACCCACCAAAATATCTTTGGCACCGACAACTATGTTAAATAAGGCTATAGTTTGAAGAGAAATAATGAGTAGTTTTTTTTTTTCTTTTTGTCCTTGAGGTTGGGGTGGTGGCCAGAACCTTGCCAAAGCTCACCAATTGCTCTATTGCAGAGATATTCCCTCATCCCAGAAATTATAACTGCAGGCTGAAACATTACCCTTTTTTTGTATTAATTTTTGCTGTTATCAATAGAAAAAATTTGGCTTTTTTTCACTTTAGTAAAAAAATCAGTAAATAATTTCAGTTTTGTAGTAACTTATATCATGTAGTAGCATGATATAAATGCTACTGTAGAAAACTCAAACATACTATTAAGGACAGGAGGTAAAGCAGGTACACAGTTCATTTTGAAGGGGTTACTGCCGTAGAAAAAACCATTCGATCCCTGGAAGTTTTTAAAAGACTAGAGTGTGGCACGGGGGAGAGGTGAGAAGCAATGGAGATTTGATGTAAAAGTCAAACCCTGCCCTGTCAAGAACTTCCAAGGTTAGCGCTGACCTAGATCGTGGGTTTTCAGCCTCAGCTTCTGTCCAAATACATTGCCGCCGAAGCCTGCGGGCTGCATCGTGCTGGTCCATTCTTGTCCTTACACAGTTTGTTTCTTAGGCCCCAGCTGAAAACTTCACCCATGTCTCCATCAAATTTCATTTCAGCAGCAATTTTCAAATAGGTGAAAGTTCACGTACCTGGGAAGGATTAGACATGGTCCACATCATCGAGATTGAGATAGGAGCAACAGAGCTGGATAAAGAGTCAACGCGGAAAAGTAATTTTCTCACCTGCAGAACAAAAATAGAAGCTGTCCTTAGTATCAAGAGGTGACCTGCCGTGAGCTGGAGGCAACTGGAAAGGGGCAGCTGAGAGGATCCAAGCATCAGATGAGATCTTTGCCAAAGAGTTTAGCACGGCATCAAATGAAATCCCATTCACATGCAATGAGACCGATGGCGTTTCAATCTGTGCGGTTTTTACTCCAGTGAGCTCATGTTAGTCTAATTTTCCTTGCTTTCCTGACTCTCTTCTTGGATGGTTGTATTCTGAGTATGTTTTGAGATGTGTTTTTCCTGGGTACAAACACTAGGCCTCTTTCCTTCTTGAAGGCAGAAAGCTATTCACCCTTAAATGCCCGAAGCAACCTTCCACATACTGAATACTTTTGAAATAAATGTCTTCTGACCTCAGAGAAGATATAGACAGATGATAGACATATTTGCTCATTTCTTTTTCCTTTTAGGACTCAACTTTTCTCTATCACTCATTATACCAGATAATTTTATTTATTTATAATTGTTTATAATGATATGAAAAATAATTTTATTAATTTATTCATGTGAACATTTTGCCTGAGTGTGTGTATGTGCACCACATGTGTGCAGTGACTCCCGTGGTCAAAAGAGAGCATTGGATCCCCTGGAACTGTAGTACCAGATAATGTGAACCTCTATGTGGATGCTGGGAACTGAACCCAGGTCCTGTGCAAGAGCAAGTGTTTTCTGAACTGCTGAGCCATCTTTCCAGCCCATAAACTTTTATTTCATTTTCTTAATGCACTAAATTTCTAAGACTATGGCAAAAGGAATTAATTGTAGACAATTTAAGCTGTAACATTGATTCAAATCCTTATTTTTTACACCCCTCTTATCAGCCTCCTGAAGACTCACTCTTCTGGCAATGAGTTTTGAAACAATGGTTAAAAGTGACTTGCTGTATTCTATCCTAATGCTCACTGAAGTGAAGCATCTGTTACCACATCGTAACTCCAAGACTCTATCTGAGTGTTCTTAGAGATGATCACATGGACTATTTATGTCAATGAAACTAATTAAGAAAAGGTTCATAAAATACTAAGTACATGAAATGCCACATTTATCTCTGGGATAAAAATCTCTCTATAAAGGTTGGCTTTGCTCTACCCAGTCTACAGCTCAGCTCTGAATTCTCTGACCAATCATTCATATCGTATCCCAGAGACCCATCAGACATCTGTCCCAAGTCTGCAAGAGTCACCTTAGTCAGCTACCATGACTGGTGTTCCTAGAGGTGCATTTGGGTTGTAAGGACAGCTCTCCCATAGATGAATATTTTATGTGATTTTCTGTTTTAGAAAACTCTTCCTTTTTATGCCCCAGAAATCACATGGTAGTACTATCCCAGTGATGACACATATTTTAATCTCTGGAAATTTTAACAAGTCCACATATGGAGCAGTGACCCTTGGCTCTCAACACCACCTAGACAGCATATTAAACAGATAGCTGGACCCCTATCTGTGGTGGCTTAAATAAGAATGCCCCACCCCACCTCCAGACTCTGACATTTGGACACTTGGTACCCAGTTGGTGGTACTGTTTGGGTACTGCTGGGTGGTGTAGTCTTGCTGTAAGAAATATGTCACCAGTGACAGAGATTCAGGAGCCTTGCACCTTTCCCAGTTAGTTCTCTCTTCTTTATGCTTGCAGATCAAGATGTGAGCACTCAGCCTCCTACAGTCACCAAGATGACACTTCCCCACCATAATGGTCTTATATCTCTCTGGACTCATAAGCCCCAGAAAAATTCTTCCTTCAACAAGCTGCCTTGGTCATGGTGCTTTATCACAGCAACAGAAAGAAACTAAAACAGCATCTAAATCTCAGACTGAGGAGAACCTCCAAAAGCAATGCAGTTACTTGTATGTGTAAATAACACACACACACACACACATGACTCAATAATACATTATTTTTTCCTCCAAGACAGGATTTTTCTGTGTAGCCCGGGCTCTCCTGGAAATAGCTCTGTAAACCATGCTGGCCTCACCCTCAGAGATGCCTCTGCCTCAGCCTCAGCCTCAGCCTCAGCCTCAGCCTCAGCCTCCTCCGCCTCCGCCTCCGCCTCCGCCTCTACCTCTGCCTCCCAAGTGTTAGAATTAAAGGCCTGCACCAACACACCGGCTAATAAAATAAATCTTAAAAAATTAAAGATTTTCATCTTGAACCCGTAGGATGAGAGAATTTGGGAAGGGGTCTGTATTAGAAACAAAGCCTGCAATTCTCTGCTGTATCAGCCAACACGTAGAGAAAAGAGAACAGGAATTTCTTGAGATTAGAGACTTTAGAACCATTATCTTGGGTGGAAGAGAGAGCTCCTTTGTTAAAAGCTTAGCTCTAAACAACAACAACAAAACAAACAAACACACACAAAAGGACGATGTCTTGTACCAAATCATCATGATGACTGTTTTGTTTTGTTTGTTTGTTTTGTTTTTTGCCTATTCTTTATACTGGCGTCCATTCTGTAGAATGGTATATTTAAAACTATTTCCCTTTCAACAGTCTTGAATTTGTTATTACAGAGTAAGGGTCTTGTTTCTCACAATGTCAGCAAAGGATTGGGTCCAGAACCCTCCTGTTGCCCCAGGACACCGAGGTCTATAGCTATTCAATTGTCTCATATAAGATGGCATTGGATTTGCTTAGGATTATATGTATCTTCCTGTTTACTCTAAATCATTTCTACATTATAAAATAAATACCCAATTCAATGTGAGTGCTATGTGAATAGATGCTTTATTTTACTGTTTCAAATGGTGATGGGGAAATAAAATTTATACATGTTCAGTGTAGATGCAACCACATTTACTTTCTAAATTGTTTGTGTGCATATGTGTACATTCTTGTTATATATGTGTGTGTGTGTGCGCACATGTACTTCTTTCCTTATTGCTCTGCTATTAAGTTTTTGAGACAGGATCTGTCCGTGAGTACAGAGTTCATTGGTTGGCAGGAAAGACAGACCATCGAGACCCATGAATCTACTTGTCTCCACCCACTTCCTCTCAGGACATGGGTATATAAACATGGGCTACTCTGATTGGCTTTTTACATGGGAGCTGGGGATTTGAACTCTGGCCCTCCTGCTTATATCACAGGCGCTTAATCAAATGAACCAACACTTCAGTGCTTTTCAATCTGAGGTTGATTGAATCTATGAGTACAGAATTTGCAGGAAGAAGGAACACTGGTCTGAGATGGGGCTTAGGCCATTATAGTTTTGAGACTTTTAAGTCTCACTGATGATTCTAATGTGCAAGTGGGGCTGAGAGTGGCAGCTAAATCTGACGCTCATTTCTTTCTCTGTATAGCCCTGGCTGTCCTGGAACTCACTCTGTAGACCAGGCTGGCCTCGAACTCAGAAATCCGCCTGCCTCTGCCTCCCAAGTGCTGGGATTAAAGGTGTGTGCCTCCACCGCCCGGCCTGACGCTCCTTTCTTAGAATCTGTTTTGTTTTGTTCTGTTTTGTTTCTATTTTTGCATGAAGGTTGAGTGCAATGAGAAAAATCTTATGCTAAATACAAAGGCAGCATAATTCCAACTGCTGCCGTGTGACCTAATTTCAGATGGACTCATTGACCTCACTATTCCATCCATAGCATCCATGGTTGCTACCAGATATCATACTCATGGGGTTATGCATATCTCCTTCAGATGATTCTTATTGTGTATCAGAAAAAGGTAAGAAACAGGTTTACCATGCTGCACTCACAAACAGTTTTAATTTGTTCTACCCAGTCCTCAACAAGGTACTTATGAAAAGCTAGTCGTGTTGTACAAACATAGAGAAGCTGAATAAACAAATGTGCTGTTCATGAGAGCACTGGAGCAATAGAAAACAGTTTAGGCAAACCGGGCTCATGGAGAATTAATGCCATCCGGTGAGAGCCCATCAAACCGGGATTTGGAGGAAGTAGGATGCCATTATCATCCATCACCTTGCATCAATAATGACACGATAGGACAAGGATTTGGACAATTAAAACAACATGTTTTAGACAAACAAGCCATTGAAATCTAACACCGGGTGGGAACTGTCAAAGAACCACAAGTGTGGTTCTCTGTATCCATGTCCTTAAACTGTCCTTCAGAGGTCCTTGGGGGAGACAAAACTGTGCAAGAAGTTGTTGTTGTTGTTGTTGTTGTTGTTTTTCTGCACTGAGGAAAGAACCCAAGGCCTCATGCATGCTAGACGAGTGTTCTACTTAATAGAGCCTGAGCCCTAGGGAGGTGTTTTGTTTTATATTTTCACTCTCTTTTAACCAGAGAGCTGAGATGTTCTGGCTAGCACGTAGACTATCCTGCCAGGGACGGTGACTCACTTGTTTTTTATCTAACAGTTACGCATTCCCAACGGAGTTCTTGCAGACAGATATGAATAAGTGTGGGAGGGGGCTTTCAAACGTTATGTGACATTTGAATTTTAGCAATATTTTTGAAAACCAAAAAACCTAATATGTGTATTGCCCCAGTGAAGCCCTGACGTTGCAGATGCGTCCTGCAGCTGGAATGTAGCAGCTGGCATGCGACAGAGCCTCTCGTGTTAAAGCAGGTGCCCCATGCACTACTCAGAGGACCTACACATAACAAAATAGGTAGAGAAACTACCATGGGTATGAAGAAGATAAGCAATTTGCTTGTATGCAATGACATTTTCCACGGAGTAGTCGTGTTCGACAGCAGTTAAACCGAAACTAGGGTTCCCGAACCACAAGAAGCAGGTCTAACTGGATGTGCACCTAGGGAGCTATTTGCAGGTAGGACAAAGCAGAAGTCTTGTCCCTGGGCAGAGCTGCCTGGGAGGCTCAGCACCACAGCTGGTGAATTTGGAGGCCACGGGTGACTGCCTTGCTAAATGCAGAACAAGGGCAGAAAATCCCAGGACACATCAGCGTCGGAAACGCATTCTAAAGCTGGACAGATGAAACCAGATGCGTAGAGACTCAAAAAAAAAAAAAAAAAGACAAAACACGGAGAATCAGCATATGTGGGCGTGGGCGTACATAGGTACTCACAGAGAGAGAAAGGGGAGGGAGGGAAGGAAAGAAGGAGGGACAGAGACAAAGACACAGAGACAGAGACAGAGAGACAGAAAGACAGGCATCATATGTATCAAAAGAACAAAAGAATTGAGCATGAGGACATTCTGGTGACTGGGTGCTAAAACCCCAGCCATGTGGCTTGGACAAGGGCTCTGTCAGAAGTCCAAGGTTATGTTCAGCGTCTTACTCAGTTTGGAGAAATAAGCACCATAGGGCAAAGCTTAAACTTTCCCATTGTTTCTGGTCATGCTTTTTTTTTTTTTTTTTTTTTTTTTTTTTTTTTTTTGTAAGCGATGCCATACTCTCTGGCAAGTTTCCTTAAAGGAGTCTGCTGTATACTTTAATGTTTTCTTCTGCTAAAATGATAGGCCAGCATCTCAGATTATCTTAATATGCTTAACTCACATCAGCTCATAAAACTCAGACATTTTAAACCATAGTTTTTTGCATGACTTGTAGATAGCTCTGGGTTAATCTACATCCATTCCTGCATCCTTAGAAGACGTCTGATAGCGCATTTCAATGCCCTTCATTACCAAACTAGAAAGGTATTAGCTTTCTTCTTCCTAAACACACCGGCAGTGAGTCCTTGGTACGAGCCCTTATCACCCACCCTCATTTCTAAGGAGGGAAGGAGCTTAGGAATTTGGATCCTCACAGCATGACGCCTGGTGTTCTGTCCACAGAAGAAACCATCTTGCAGACTTATTTGCAAGCCCTGTGCCTTTCACCTTCTGAGTCACATTTGTTATCTCCCTTGTCACAGCAGCTGATTCAACACATCCTGGGTTATACCCACCCCTTCATCTCATGCAGCAGCAGGAGGGCAGCTGGGATAAAGGTAGCATTTAAATCGAGGTGCAGAAATTACTTTGCGTGTGGCTTTGAAGGCTCACTAAATATTCCTATAACCATCATCCTGGCCACAGTTACCTGCTGATGAATGAGTCACTGGTGTTTTCTGAACACACAGGCTGGCAAGTCCCCCATAGCCGCATGCATTCACATTGTGAAAAGACGCCTGTCTGAGAATTCTCCTTCACTAGTGCTTACATGAATACGCCCCTAGTAGATCCTGAACACAAGCAAATATCAGCATCACTCCTGTCCATAGATCTGACCCTGCTGTTGAGGGCAAGACTGAAGTGAGAAGGGAAAGGGAGCTTGGGTGTGGTGGGTGTGAGAGGTGCCTGTGGGAGTGGACAATGCAACTCAGGGAAGAGCGCTTACCCAGAAAGAACAAAGCTCCCTGTTCATTCTCAGTACCCAGGGGGAAGAGTAGTTCTGGCCATGTGTTTGAATGGAATAGGCACTAAGGTGTGCGCTTTGCTGCCCAAGGAGGGACTGGGAGACCGGATAAACAAAAGTGCCTTAGACAAATGGTTGGAGAGGCCAAGCGAGCCTCTGCCAGGATCTCAGTTGCATAAAACACCGTTGCATCCTGATGGGTGAGTTGAGCCAACCAAAGGACCTGAAGCAGGACCTGCAAATGCATGCAGATGTGACAGGGCAACCTTCTAGGTGTGGAAAGTGAGCAGCCATACAGACGGACCCTTCAATTCACTTAATGCTCAGCTGCCACCTCAGCTGACACTCTTTGCAGTCACTGAACGGAAGGATGGTGTTTGCATTTATAATGGTACAAAGTCCTGGGGTGTGTTTCAAGGCAGGAGGGGAGATAGCTCTTTTTAAGTGATAGAGACCCTGAGGGAAACAGATATGGGGTGAAACTCCATTGCATTCCATGACCTCCATGCTGCACCTCCTCACCCTGCTTGATGTTTGCTTGATGCAGCCTTCATGTCCCAGGATTAGGGTACTTACGGTTGCTTGAATGTGTTCTTCAAAATGAATATTGGAAACTAACTTCTCAACACATTAGTGTTGAGAGGTGGAACTTTTTGAGGTGGTTAAGTATCAAAAAGAGGGTGCATTATAACAGTATGAGATCTCTCTCTCTCTCTCTCTCTCTCTCTCTCTCTCTCTCTCTCTCTCTCTCTCTCCCCGTCCCCTCATGTTATTTCTTCTGTCAAGAGACAAAGGCCCCACCAATCCAGCCCCTTAGCCTTAGACTTTTCAACCTTGAAAACCACAAGTCAGACAAATTTCTGGTCCTTATCAATTTCTGTCTATGATATTGCCAGAGCAGCATAAATGGGGAGACTCTATGGGCCATCTCCCTAAGGCAAGACTTGGTTTATCCTGTCTAATGCAGCTTCCTCAGTAGCACCTGACACCTGTGTATCTGCAACTGAGTGAACGGGGTGGGGGACACCTCTAGGCCTCTGAAGAGATGCGGTCTTCTGACTTCGGGATCTCAGAGGAATTGATGGACTCAAAGGATGTGGGCAGAGTTAGGCAGGTACTAAGGTCTCAGCACGAAGCTCAAAGAAAGATCGCAGAAGAAGCCTGCATAGATGAAGGAGGGGCCCTGTGTCTTAAGCAGGTTTGGTGTACTGGCTGATCTTGTACATTTATCAATCTGTCAAGGAACTGGGAGGCAGGGCAGAGGCTGCATGTGGGAGAGTCTCTGGGGAAGCTGAGGCAGGTAAAGGCAGCTTAAATAAGATTGGGGTTTGATGATTCTCAATTCTTTCAAAACTGCCTAAGGGGAATGTCCAAATTGGCATACGATATGCCATTCTAAGCTGGCTGCGGTTCCAAAGGCAAAACTGAAATAAAAAAGTGCTGAACTGTTCTCACCCAAGGCAAGGGAAGCTGCTTCAAGAAGTTTACAAAAGCGTACACTGATTGAAACTGCCAACGGGGCTTGATTCAAGATCTCACTAAGGAAGCCACCTCCTAACATATCAAGATTGTCACAAAATAACTCTTACTATCTATAAATGTACCTTGTCCACAGTAACTTATAAGCATAACTTCAATGCTGGTAGGTAGGGGTGTACTGATCCTGGTTTGATCCAGACCCCAATAGCAGCTAGGTCCTTTGGAACTATTTGCAAAATGCCCCAAAATGAAATAGCCTTCCCCAACTTGCACAATGAAGTCATTGTCACTGTTCTGTACCCAGGTTCTGTACCCAAGCTCAGCTCATGATGACAGTGCTTGTTTCCATGTGAGCAAAACATGGCACCTTTAAGGTTAATAGAAAGGTGATGCTGATCTTCCATTGGCCTGAGGGACACCTGAGAGACATCACCCACACAACAACTCTTTGAAGTCCAACTGCTGCCACCTAGAGCCTTCATCCTTAAGAGATAGTGTTCACAATACAAGAAGGCACTCTGCTTGCTACCAAAGGACAAAGGTAAATACCAACTCAGTATCACCCCCTTTGATCTCCAATGGTGACCTGTCTGTAAGATGTGCTGGTACAATAGTGGCACGAACCTTGTGGGAGTAACCAACCAAGATCTGATTTAATTCAAGGGCCACCCACTAACATATCAAGACTATCACAAAATAACTCTTACTATCTATAAATGCACAGTGTTCACAGTAACTTATAAGCATGGGCTTCAATGCCAGTAGGTAGGGGTGTACTGACCCTGGTTCGATCCAAACCCCAACAGCAGCTAGGTCCTTTGGATGAGGACCTTTGAGGTGGAACAAATACCTGATTCTGAATATAGCAATAAAATGACTCCTAGTGATAGTCTGCTGTATTCAGTGATTTACAGATCAGTGCCTTGCTCAGCCTTCACCAGAGAAGGTTCCTCTTGCAGTAGCTGTGAACAAATACAGAGACCCACAACCAGACAGTGTGCAGAGAGTGAGAAATCTTGAAACACTCAGTCCTAAAGGGGATGCCTCCATTAAATCCCTGCCCCCTCATGGCTCTGAGAATTCTGTGAAAGAGGAGGCAGAAAGAGCATAAGAGCCAGAGGGGATGGAGGGTACCAATTAAACAGGGCCATCTAAACACAGCACAACTGATGTACACATGGACTCACAGAGACTAGGGAACATGCACAGGACCTGCAGGGGTCTGCACCAGGTGGGCTCCTAAGAGATTAGAGAAGTAGACACATGCTCCATCCCTAACTTAGAAGCTAACTCTAATTGAGAACCACTTGCAAATGAACAATTAGTTTTCTGTTTTCTCCAAGGGATCTCACCGGGGCAACAAACCACTAGCAGTGGATGGCTAATACAACACAAACTTATCGGCATCTTTATTCCTCTTCCTGTCTCTTCATCCACATGTGCTTTTTGTAGTTTTTCTTTTGGCTCTTTTTCTTCTCTTTGTTTTGTCCTATTCCAGTTCATTTTATCTTAGTTTTTATTTTTACTATCCCTTAGGTGCTTGTTTGTTTTCTAAGGAAAGAGAGAAAGGGAGGGGACATGGGGAGAGACCGGGGGAGGGAAAACTATAGTCAAAATTTACTCCATGGAAAAATAAAAAAATCTAATCTTCAAAAAAATAAAGCAAAGAAAAGAAACAAAGGAAGAGAAAGAAAGAAAAGAAAACAGGTTAAACGAAGAAACCCCCTCCAAAGCTGATGCTGGGGACACTGTTCTTACTCAGAAGCTGAAGGTTAGAATTGAAAATTTACCATTTACAGCCATTGCCAGCCCTTAGTGGAGGCGAGATCATTTAAACACCAGATGAGTGGACCCAACACTGGGTAGGATCCAAGTTTCACTAAATAAGGAGGAAATATTTATCTTCTTAAGTGTTATTTTCCAGTTTACTTGAGCTATAATTTACAAATACTGAATATATTGTATATATATATACATATATATACATATATATTTCATACAGTGTGATGTTTTGATATATGTACATACTGAAATGATTATCACAACTAAGCTAATTAACATGTTCATCACCATGTGTTTATCTCTATGTGCCCATCTCCATGTACCCATCACCACATGTCCATCACCACATGTCCATCACCACATGTCCATCACCACATGTCCATCTCCATGTACCCATCACCACATGTCCATCTCCATGTACCCATCACCACATGTCCATCACCACATGTCCATCACCACGTGTCCGTCACCACGTGTCCATCACCACATGTCCATCACCACATGTCCATCACCACATGTCCATCTCCATGTACCCATCACCACATGTCCATCACCACATGTCCATCTCCATGTACCCATCACCACACGTCCATCACCACGTGTCCGTCACCACGTGTCCATCACCACATGTCCATCACCACATGTCCATCACCACATGTCCATCACCACATGTCCATCACCACATGTCCATCTCCATGTACCCATCACCACGTGTCCGTCACCACATGTCCATCACCACGTGTCCATCACCACGTGTCCGTCACCACGTGTCCGTCACCACGTGTCTGTCACCACGTGTCCGTCACCACGTGTCCATCACCACATGTCCATCACCTCACATTGTTGCCTCTGTGTGTGTGCTAAGAATGCCAAGGACTTACTCTCAACAGATTGCAAAATTGTCATATAGCATCATTTCACATCATCTCCATGCAGTTAAGAGCCCTTTAGGTCTACCTGAGCCATTTGTTCCTTGCCTAACTTCTCTTCCCTGCCCCCAGCACCCCTCCCCCAACCCCTGGAAACACTAGATTTCTTCCCAGTCTATGAGTTGAACTCTCTTTTCCTTGTGTTATTGTGTTCATCTTTCTGAGAGGAAAAACTCCTGTCTCAGCCTCCAGAGTAGCTGAGACTATAACAAGTAGACATGTGTAGTTGTGTGTGGAGAGCCACACCGACACCGAGCGCCCTAAAGATGGCGCCTGTCGGATGCGCCAGAGCAGTACAACTCCTGGCTGGGTGGAGAGATGGGAGGACTTAGCAATCGCCTGACCTGACGTTGCTAGGCCCGAGCCTATGGCTTGCAGTGGCGTGATGTGGCATGCTGGGACGTCATTTCAGGGATATAAGGCTCACCCTAGGAGGAGGAGGGAGCCATCAGATCGCCTCGGGGCTCACCCATTTCTTTCAAGGCCTGAGTAAATTGCTGTTGGAAGGAACTGTTGTGCGTGTCTTTCTTCCCGCTGGTCGGGAGCTCAGCGCGTCACAGTTGTGTCTTGCTAGGTTTGATTTTCTTATGCCACATATGAGCAAGATCACATAGTACTTTGTACTGGCTTGCGTCTTTAATACTGCTCAAAGTTCTTCTGTGGAAGGCATCCCCTTTCCCCAATCCCTGGCTGATGACACTCTTGGGAAATGATAGAAACTTTAGGAGGTCGGTCCTAGTTGGAGGAAGTTCACTTGGAACTCCTCTCATAGGGCATACTGGGACACTGGCCCCCTCCTCCTCTCTTCTCTCTTTACCTCCTGGCCATCATAATCTCTGCCATATGCTCTCACCACGTTAAATGACTGAGTCTAGTACCTATGAACTATGACTTCTGAGACTATGAGAGGAAACAAACCCTTTCTGCAAGCAGATAATTCTTTTGTCAAAGGGATAAGAATATGACATATAGCTTACTTATTTGACTCCATATAATGACAGGCGGGTTCATTAATGATGTCTCAAATGACAGAATTTTCCTGGTTATTGAAGCCAACTAGTATTCCAATGCATATATAGCACATGTTCTTACTCGGTCACCACCCATGGATGCTTAGTTTGTTTTCAGATCTTGGCTATCCCGAGCAGTGATACAATCGATGTGAGAATGCAGATGTCTTTCCCAGATATGGATTCATCGCCCTTGCCTATATATGCAGATCTGAAATCGCTGGGCTAATGAATGGTCTGCATTTGCTGTGCTTGCAGCACCACAGCCAAGCTCGAAGTCTTGGAAGCCATCTCTGACTCTTGTTAGTTCTGTAACATTATCAGATTAAATTTCCACATTTCTGTTTCCTCCCTTGAAAAAATGAATTCCTGCCTTATTAGTAAGTATTTTAATAACCCTCCCTCTCCCCCCCCCCCTCACACTACACTTAGGATGGAGCTGGGTACTCAGTGAGTGCTTACCATTTTTGTCACAGTATTATTCCTTTCACCACCTTTATCAGCTCATTTCTTCCAACAGAGGAATAAATTTCACTTCTCTCATTTAACTCTTCAAGGCCAGAGTGTGAGCAACGTTATGGCATTTCTTATTTATGGATGCATTACTTAGTCAATCTGCGGGTCACAGAAGGCACACTATACATGTTTAGTGTGGGGGACACAAGGAATGCTGCTTCTGGCTGCAGGAGCTCTGACCTACTGACCAGTGAATGCTGTCTTTCAGTGTGTAGTCTGCTGGGCACAAAGTTGATCACGTGACAGCACATAGAGATGGAATATTTGTATGGAGAATATGCTTTTTTTTTCATGTAGGGTTCCCTAGAGTTACACTGAATGTAAGAGCCATTAGAAAGAATAGGAAGCAAATACAACCCCTTATCATAGCAAAGCATTGCTTTCCAAGGCCCCTCAGAAGCAGGCACCCCTCCAAGGCATGTAATAGGCAAATCCAGAGATGGTCACACCTGCCTGCTTGTTCTGCCCAGAGACAGTGTGGGATTAATTAAATAATGACTGCCAAGAACACCAGGCTCCTCGGAGATGAATGATCTGTGAATGCAATCTTAGACGATTATTCCGAACTGTATTCTGCAAATATCAGGACACACTTTCGGCTCACGAGAGAGCAGGTTTGCAAAGCCCACAGCTGTGTTGTTTCAGTTGCCCCAGAGGATTCAAAACACACTGGGAAGATCCCTGCCACCAAACCAAAACCGTGCTGGAGATTATATAGATGTACCAGACCAACTGGTGCTCACACCTGGAGCGCCGGCATTGAGCATCTCGTGTTCAATGTAACTTCTCATCCTTCTGAATGAGCATCTTTTCTACAGTAAGGGTCTTGTCCAGCTGATGCCACTTTGTCTTCATCACTATAACCAATACCACCTAGGTTTATTGCATGTGAGACTTCCAGGGACAGAACTGGGGTAATCCTTAGTATCCTGGACCAGGACTTAGTATCCTGGACCAGTCCTGGACCTGGACTGATTTTAATGGGCATTATTTTTTTATTGAGGTGCTGGGGATCGAACCCAGTGACTTGTATGTGCCAGTCAAGTACTCTACCACTGAGCTATGCCTCTGACCCCTTAATAGGTTTCTCAACAGCAATAGGGGCGAGTTGTTCTGTGATCTCAGAAATGTACCTGCTAGTCTTTGGGACAATAATAAACTATTTGTGCAGACCCAGTTCCAAGTTTTTTTTATAAATAATCCTCACTGTCATTCCTGAAGAAAGACATTGCAGTTGCATTCATGTGATAAATAAGTGTCACAGAGAGGAGCTTGCTGGATGTCACACAGATGGTAAGCTGGCAAGGCTGAAATCTGCGTCTAGGTGATGAGGTACCAGGCCCAGAGGCCTATGTTCTTAGATGTCTGCAGTACTCCTTTTCTATGCAATTTCCAGATTTCAGAGCTGGGAAATATTAGGTTGTTAGGTCAAAAGAAGTCATGCTTCTCTACTTCTTTCACAACCTCTGAACAAACACAGAGAACAAATCTGGGAACATAGCTTCTCTTTTACTCCCAGGGAAAACCACAAAAGATTCTCAGAATTCCGATGCCAAACGAGCAACAAATCTATTATCGCCATTTTGATTTTTCTGCCATCGAATTATTCCATGCTGTAGGCAACACAGGACATGTGAGGAGCCAGACACATCTAATTGTAAATGACTTGGCTGTCCTCTACCACCATACAGACACTGGCTTTGTTGCTGACTACCTACTGGTACTTTTGCTTGTTGGGCTTCAGGCTGACCCACTCACACCAGAATAAGTCATCACTAGTCCAGTGTCCATCTTTCCAAAATGGACCAAATGCGTTCATGGTACCTGTGGTCATGCGAGATGGCGCCTGACTATGAGATGACTATGAGAGATGGCTGGAGTTCTACTTTACGTGCACTGGGCAAGAATCTGGTTGGTATCTATTCCAATATGGCCTGCCTCTCCCTTGTTCTCCAGAGACTCACACATCTGAGGGCTCTGTGCTTACTGCTTTTCAAACATGAAACAGAAAGTCTGGTTACAAGTGCTTCCCATTGAAATTGAGCAATCTTTTTACAGGTGGAAGAGCAGTCATGTGACTCAGTTTCAGTTCCGGCTGCTCTAACAAAATTGCCGTGGTCTGGGTGGTTTACTTTCAAGAGGCTGCAAGTAAGGTGAGGTGACAGCATGGTTAGGTTCTGATGAGGCCATCCTTCCTGGCTTAAATACGTTTTCTCTCTCTCTTTCTCTCTCTCTCTCTCTCTCTCTCTCTGTGTGTGTGTGTGTGAGAGAGAGAGAGAGACAGAGACAGAGACAGAGACACACAAAGAGAGACAGAGAGAAAGAGTGTGAGGGAGAGACAGAAGCAGAGAGAGACAGAAAAAAAACGGTTTCTCTTACTAGCACAGTGTTCTGACCAACTGACTTAGCTGGCCACCACTTGTATCTCTTTTCTTATAAACACATTAATCCTCTCGAGAGCCTCATTCTCATGTTCTCTTCTAAATATAACAGTTCCCTTAAAGATCTCATCTTTAAACAGCGCTGCAGGATTAGGACCTATGCGTTCTAAGGGAGGCACTCTTTATAACATGCTAACTGATTATCTCTGGGGACTCTACCTTATTGTATTCCTATAAAAGCAAAACTACCTCTGGTAACTTAAAAGTGATTTAATCTCCTTTTTGTATCCAAGTCAAAGTGACTTATTCCTCCCTCCATTATTCCTGCAAGGAAAAAAAATATTTCGTGCTATCTGTGAAAAATAGCATCAAAATGACAATTTCACTTACCCGGCTTAAGGTTCAGATTCAAGGCCTGTAGTTTTAAACGGGCCTAGGGTAGAGCTCTCCTCTTGCCCTTGATTTTGAATCCAAAATAAAAGTTTAAAGTGTGTCAATGAGAAGCAGTTTTCCCCATTCTGTAATTATCCATCCCCAGTGCCTCAGTGCTGATTTCTGTTCACACACTGTTTAGCTCATGTGCAGAACCGATTTTACAAATCACAAGTGCAGTGGAGATATCATGTGAAAGGCAGAAGACAGGGCTGGATTGTTGAGCTGAGAACATTGGGGCAGTTGGACAAATGGTCTCTGATTAACATTGAATACTGCCTGATTGAGGTGTTCTGCATCTCAAATCCAACTGGTGCTGCTAACATCCACTTGCCGAGTCTGTTTGTTTGTTTGCATCACCATGCCCCAGCCATCCACTATTATAGCCTAGGTTTCCTGAAAAAAAAAAAAAAAAAAAAAAACTGTATTTAAAGGTTAAGTGTTTTAATGTATGCAGCCTCCTTGAAAACCCCATTTATTGCTGGTTTTCATAGGAAGAAGTGGTAGTTTGAATAAAAAATGGCCCCTATAGACTCATATATATGAATGTTTGGTGGAACTATTTGGGAAGGATTAGGGGGTGTGGCCTTGTTGGAAGCAGCATGTCACTGGTGGTGGGTTTTAAGGTTTCAAAGGCCTCTACCAGGGCCAATCTTTTCTCTCTTTCTGTCTCTTGCTTGTAAATCAGACATAAGCTCTCAGCTACTGCTCTAGAGTTATGTCTGCCTGCTACCCAGCCTTGTCATGATGGTTATGGACTCTAACCCTTTGGAACGGTGAGCTCCCATGTTACATAATTTCTTTTATAAATTGCCTTAGTCACAGTGCTTTGCCACAGCAGTAGAAAAGTAACTAAGGTACACTGAGAGAGGAACCCCTTGGACCTGTGGAGGTTCGATGACCCAGGGTAGGAGAATGTAGGGTGCTGAGGCAGGAGTGGGTGGATAAACTGAGGTGCACCCTCATAGAGGTGGGGGCAGGATGGGATAGGGGGTTTCCAGAGAGGAAACCAGGAAGGAGATAATAACATTTAAAGTGGAAACAAATAAAATAACCAATAAAAAAAGAAAAAAAGAAAAACAACCAAACACGTTACTTGTAGAATCCCACAGAGATTAAATTAAATTATGGAAAATCATGTCTATTGCTACTAACCTTACCTTCTTGAAACAGAAAAGCATAGGAGAGAGTTTAGTACCCTGGAACCACCATTTGGTTTTAAGTTATGCATACTTTCTCTGATTGTAATGCACTTGTTCATTCACTGGCACATAGTATGCACACTCTTTTTTTCCACCTAGCAACCCCAGAACCACCCCAAGCCCCAACTTGCATGTACTTCTATCCCAGAATATTTATTGAAGTCTATTAGCTCCTGGTAACAATTTTACTCTGTTTCTTTTCAAATATACCACCAGTATACCTAAGTATGAAAAATAAAAGGGCTAATATACTCTGAAAGGGTTTTGAGTACATGGTCAGTAGGCAAAACTGTATCACCTTGCAGGCTTTTAGGGAGACTCTCCTATTTAGCATGTCATGCCTATGCATAACCCAGTGTGCATATGATTAAAATCAGATGCATTATGGGAATGGACATGCCCATTAGGAAAAAAATGAATATATGACCTAATGAATTAATCAAAACAGAAAACCACTGAAACTGCACACCCAAGTAGTTAATTCTGTTTTCACTTGAGCCCCGTAAGAGGAAACCTCAAACAAAAATCAAGGCCCTGAATATTCTTACTCAGGAAGATCTCTGTCAATCTTGACAGTAAACCTTCTACAGCCTGCACTGTTGCTTTGCTCTATGAAGGTTACCTTGTTTCTCTTGCAAATCTATCTGAGCACAAGAACCAAGAAATACTTGGCCAGGATCCTAACAACTGGTAACACTCTCTACTGTAACTGGGCATCTTTGTCTTAGGATAGTTGCAAAAAGTTAAATCAAATGATTCATACGCATTAACCATTAGCATGGTGTGGTGTACAGTGAATTTTAGTTGATCTTTTATCTTCCTTAGCCTGTGGGGAAAGCATTTTTTCTTTATGTGACCTAAGGACAGGCAGCTGAATGAAGATTATCTAGACCAATGGTTCCCAGAATTTTAGATTTCAAGGCCCATTAAAACTTTACAAAAGAAATTAAGATTGATAGTGAGGCACTAATTTTTTTATCTAAGACAAGGGAAAATAAATTTCTAGCTACTAGCAAGAATGTGGGGTTAAAAACAAAGAAAATGCACTGCAGATATAACATGTAATTAAAATGGAATAAATTTAAATTATGGAAAATCATGTCTATCGCTTATGCTTTCCCCATACTGTTAAGGACTAGAAGAAGCATGGCAGTCTGCCATGGGGTAGAGGTTCTCATTTAGAAGTCACTAATCTAGCTTAAACCTCTGCTTTCACATGGTTGTCTCTCTTGGTTTGGGGATTTGGGGTATTGAGGATTTCACAGTCCTCTTGGCAGCCTGTTCTAAAGTTCACGGAGCATAAGGCATGTCTCAGCCACCAAATCTAACCTGCAAAGAAAACCCAGCCTGACCGGTCTGCTTTCTGGGTGGGCTGAACCTTATTGGGTATTTAAATTTATGATCAAATCTCTTTGGGGCCATTTGGATTTGAAGGTCTTGTCCCTGAGTGTTAAAAGAAGAATAAAAAAAGAGAGTAGTGTGTGTCTCATGGGTTTTGCTCACTCTCTCTACTGTACCTGCATGCTCTGCTGGTCCTCTATCTCTGGGAACAAATTTCTTTACTCAAGTGACCAAGGATCAAGTATATTTGAAAAAAAAAAAACAAACCCACAGTTTCATGTGTTGAACATATAGAGTCTCTCTCTCTCTCTCTCTCTCTCTCTCTCTCTCTCTCTCTCTCTCTCTCTCTCTCTCTCTCTTTCTTTCTTCTTTCTCCTCCTTCTCTGTTTGGCTTTTTTGCACAAGGTCTCACTCCACTGGTCTAAAACAGGACTCTTGCCTCAGTCTCCCAGATCTGACACCTTTTAATCTTGTTATTCTCTTAACAATTGAGCGTAATGACCAGCAACTATTTACAAAGCATTTCCTTTGTCTTTAGTATTATTAATAATTTACAGCTGTTTTTGAGTAAACAGGAAGGTGTATGGGAGGTGCAAATACTATTTCATTTTGGAGACTTGGACTCTGCAGTTTTGGTTTCCAGGAGGAGTCCTGTAACTAGTTTTCTACGGGATAAACAACACAGACAATAACAACCAAAAGGAAGATGTCATTTATGCCTGCTTCAGGTCTCAGTATCTTCAGCTGGAAGAAACACAGAATTAAGTCCAATTCACTGCTGTGACCTGACCTGGTGGTAGGAGTACTTCTGCTTGAATCCTAAACTGCCACTGAGATCTCAGATATAATTTACTCTTCATCCAAGTTCCTAGACTCCATAGAAAGCCTTTGTGTAGTTTAGGTAACTTGGGGGGGGGGGGGAGGCAGTGGATCAGATCCTTCTACTTGACAATTTGTAACAATTAGTGAAGGAATCTGATGTTTGCTGTACTTGAAAATGCTCAGTAGTAAACTAGAAGGTTCTATATTCCCTACAGGGCTAAGTAGAGTGGAATGATTTATTTTATTTGTTAAGAAGATTAACTCATGCTGCAGATAAGCCCCATAATGGGTTGGAATTGTCTTTATTCTTTAAAAAATAAAGTCACAATGCCAAATAGCCACCAATTCTTTTCTTTCTACACCAAGTCTACCCGGGCAGCTGGATGACGAATAAAGCCTCATTATTTGCATGTAGTTGATATCTACAAATAGCCTCAGGACGGTGAGCCGGTCAGACTGAACACAAATTTAACTGGCAATAAATCCAGAGGGTAATCAAAGGCTTGATTTGCTCAGAGTCTTTTTGGTGTTAGAAATGAAATAAGAGATGGGCAGCAGTGGTTGCTTTGGAAAGGGAGATGACACACTGTCCTTCTGTGAGATTCGTTAGTATGAAGGAGCCTCCCGGCCACGACTGCCATGACATGTTGGGGAACACATCACACAGAAACAATACAGTGTATGGAGATCTAACCATCATAGGCTTTTAAAACGAGGACAGATGTGGCTTCTCTTCAAAGCTTGGAGAGAATCATCATTAAAAGTAAGAAGAGAGCAAGATAAGAAAATGGAAGTGGTGGGACAGAGGAGCCTCTTCCCTTCAGAACAGTCTCCCCAGAAATCCCTCTGGTGAGTCTTGGAACAATCCCCAGAGCAAGGAAAAATTTGATTTTTCATAACATTTTAGAACCACAAAAGTTTCTCATTGTATGACTTAGTTCTGTTATTAGGGTCCAAGAATCACTGAAGGAAGACCCCAGACTCAAATAGTATGCAAAGGCAAAGAACGTTTATTCTGCAGAAATTACCCTTCAGGGGTCAGTCAACCATTCAACAAAATGGCGACAACCAGAGGTGCTTGCAGGTCCTTTTTTATGCAGGGCTGGGGAAGTTTTTCAGAAGGGTTAGGTAACCTCTAATGTAGGGGGCAAAGCAGTGACATTAATATAATTTTGAATGGTTGCTATGTTAGTTTCTTTATATTTGAACTTTGGAGACCAGCTCAGTTTTGGCCTTGTTATCTCCTCCAGCCAGGTGTCCCAGGGGCTGACTCAGTTCAAGACTTATCCTCCCTAAGTCAGAGCCGATATTGATCAATGACCCATGATCAGTGGCTCCCTCCAAAAAGCCCAGTATGCTTTTCAGAGAATTGAGAACTTTTATTTCCAAGATTCTTGGACCTCTCAGTTTAGCATAGTGTGTGTGACACGGAGTATGGAGGAGCCAGGTACCATAAACTGAGAGCTGTCAAGTCTAGTACAGACTGATTTTTAAGTCTCTGGCTCCAGAAAAGTCTGCAGGGAGTTGTGCTCCTGCAGGATATGGGATCTGGCCTAAAAGTAAATATTTTGATATAATGGTTGGTATAAGATCCTTTTCAATCTTGTCTTTTTATCTTCATTTAAAATCATCTGCTCATCAGTTTTTAGGTGACGCCTTTATTTATAACCCTAAGAGAAGTGATCAATAAAAACGAATTTCGATTATCATGAAAAATTAAGGTAGAAGGGAGGACACTGTATATGAATGCGAGCAAAAATGAAATAAAGATATCAGAATAAAATCACAGTGAGTTTCAACCACGTTGATATTAATTTATGGATTTATTTTTTAGTTTAAAAACTCTAAGATAAATCAAATGAGTTTTAATACGCATACAAACTCATACATTCATGTCAAGAAGTAGAAAATTGTTAAGAATGTTTCTTCCCTACGACTTACAGTGCAATCACTATTGTACGGGGTTGTTTTATGGTACTGGATTAATGAAGGTTTCTGCTAAGAACAACAAAAGAAGGGCTTCCAAGAATCCTAGCAGATAGCTGAAAACCAGGAAGAGTCCGACTTTAGAATTCTCCATTATTCATCTAAGCTAATGCATATCCCTGTGGGAGGGAGTGTGCTCTGGGGAAGGCTGAAGCACATTGCTCTCTACAGGAGTTCCCTCTAGCCAGATGACTGTGTGCTACATTCTGGAAACTGAAGTTACACAGTAAATGCAAATTTCCTCTGTGATGTGGGTGTGTTTTGAATAGGGGCTGGATTGCACCTTCGGTACAATCAAAAAGCAAACACAACGATTTTAAAAATGAAGAATCTGAGAGTACAAGAATTTGCTCAATAAGACTTTTGACAAAAGGACACAGGAAAGATCTATTATTGCTAAAACAGAAATAGAAAAGGCCTAGTGGGCCCTCATAACCCAATGGCTCTGCTGTGAACACATTCAAGAAACTAGGACATTGCCAGGTCCATACCCCATCAAGGGATGACCTTTTGAATAAAAAGCAGGGCCCAGACTGCATGAAGGACAGTGGAAACAGCCAGAGACACTGAGCGGTGAGGATGGTGGTGGCATTTCAAAGAAGCCCTTTTCGAATCAAGACAGACCATGGGAAGATAACGCTTCCCCAGATGTTTTTACATTATACTCCTCCAGGTACAAGTGTCCATGTGTAGATGTGTGTCCATAATACTGCAGTATTTGCTAATGCATTACAGCAGTCACGCTATTTATAATCAACAAAATTACAAACATTGTAATCATGCAAGTTGGGTGATAGTAATTATGGCAGAATAAATAGCAGTTAGAATGCCTTTGCTTCAGTTATTGATGCTGATGGCAAAGATCCAAGAAAGGTCTTTCTTTCTTTTTTTCCTTCCTTTCTTTCTTTCTTTTTTCTTTCTTTCTTTCTTTCTTTCTTTCTTTCTTTCTTTCTTTCTTTCTTTCTTTCTTTCTCTCTCTCTCTCTCTTCTTTCCTTCTTTTCTTTTCTTTTCTTTTCTTTTCTTTCCTTTCCTTTCTTTCTTTTTGTTTGAAGGGAAACAACCCAAAAAAGTGAAATCTGCAAGAATTTGCTCAGAGAAAGGTTTTATGTGATCTTTAAAAATAGATTTCCTGAGGGGAGATGTCAGACAGGTGCATTGCCTCTTTAAGTGCCTGGAATTTATGAATAGTTAACTCATTAAAAAAAAAAACAATCTCATACAAGTTTATATAAATCATACATACAGACATATGCTCGCTAGTTGCCCTCCTGGAGTGGCTATGGCTAGGACAAATTCAGCCTGTGTCCACTGGAGAAGGATCACACTGATGATGTCACATCTGCGTGTGCATGTGTGTGTCTATGTTCACTTGTGTGCGTTCATATTCCCGTGTGTGTATGCAGTCCCCTTTGTGTTATTCAGAGGAGTTTCTAACTCATTTCTTACCACTCCTGTTGGGTAAAGAAATAAAATCCAGAGACGCCTCTATAATTAAGAACTCACTGCTACTGGTGATGCAAGGATTGAGCTCTTGGTGAATCTATCTATGAGTTTTATCTTTAAGGCTAGTTTTATTTCCTTATGTCTTAAATTATGACTGAATGTTTTCGTTATTGCTTACTTTCCCCATAAGTAGTCCTTTCGGCAGCAAAATCATTACTTTCTTAATAGCTACTAGGCAGTAAAGAGAGATGTCTCTTTGGGAGAGAGGGGGTGTGCATTTCAATGACTTGATTCATCGTGATTTTCAAACAAACAGCAGAGACTGTCCAGACCAAAAAAACCAAACCAAACCAAACCAAACCAACCCCCCCCCCAAAAAAAAAAAACCAAAAAAAAAAAAAAAAAAAAAAAAAAAAAAACCGGGTGGTGTAAAACACAGAGGAAGTAAGCATTCAAATTTTGTTTATGGATGGAGGGGGCGGCTCACAATAACTCAGGGATTCAACAAGCAAAAGCAAAGCAAATCAAGTTGATTCCTTACAGTTAGAGGATCTGCTAAGTGGAACTATTGCTTGGTCTAGTTTGTGGAAACCCGTGCCATGCCGCATGCCCCTTGACCCTGAACTGCAGTTTTCTGGGACTCCTCTGGAGAAGGTAGCTAGATGCATGGTAGACAAAGCACTTTTAGGGACATCTGTGCTCTTGTGTCTCACAGTCTGGTTTAGTTCTGAGCCTGAAAGAGCAGGTCTTGCCTGGATGGAGACAGTTTATTTCCATGGTGACTCCAGGAGGCAGAAGGAGAGAGTAGGGAAGAAGAAAACATTTAATGTGGCAGATGCTCTGCTGCTGGGCCACCCTCCTGGGCCATGTTCCAGGACCTCCTGGGCTTTCCTTCCGGAGAACTGACAAGCTCTGCTTTCCAGTGACTGTTGGCTGCCTGGGGGATGACTCTCTTCTGCTCCTTTTCTTTGGGGCTTTTTAGTACGGGGTGGGGGGAAGCTCTTGTGCTACTTGGGAGAGGGTGGCATCAGGAGGGAAGTCTGAAGTTTGATCTTTCATAACACATCCATCACAGTCAGGGTTGAAACTAGGGTGCTGGGAACCACAGGCCCTACCTGTAGCTGATGTCAACAGTACCCAGAGGTGGATGAGTTCTTTAAAGGACTTGACTCTGTGTACACAATGAAACGTTTGGCATTCATCAGCAACTGTTACTGTATTTATGAACAAAGCACAACAAAATAAAAAGCAGCCAGCTAATAAGGCAGCATTTATACTAGCTGTTTATTTTTGTTTAAAAAGAATTATAGCTATGCATGCATGTTTGCCAGGTTACAAAGTATTCACACAACCAAGAGTTGTTCCATGCAAATGGCACCATAAGGCACATAATTTAGTCTTTGGGATATGGACCGTTTTCCCATCCCGTGTGGACCAGAGGAGCCCAGCGCAAGAGAAATCAGGGGACAACATAAGTCAGAGCCGACTGCAGCTGTGTGAAAGGCTCCCCGACTCCGTCTGTTTCTGTTACCTGCTGTGGTGGCAATGCAATGCGACAGCCACACTAATTCCATGTTGTGTGTGTCACTACACTTTACTGCATTCTAATTATGACTGGGGAGCCGTGATAAGGGCTGAGGCTCCAGCCTATTTGCAGGTGCGGAAAGGGAAATGTGGCATCCATGGTTCAAAGTCTGTGCTCGTCAGTGGTGGTTGAAGGGCTTTAAAGATCTTGTCCATTTTTTTCCCCACCCTGAATCATTTTAAAAGGAAACGGCAATGCTCTGAACAACAAAACAAAGGCAGCAGAGACAAACATACAGCATTTCAATATACGTGAACACACGAAACGCGATTTGCTCAAGACCTTTGAAATAAAACAAACGATTGCACAAATTGGCCAAGGCTTGTATTCTCAGGGAGAAGGAGATCTGTAAAGAGGATGGATTTTAAATTATGTTTCTTTGTTGGATGTTCCTCCAATATTGCTACTCCAAAATTTTGTCAAAACTATTAATTGAGTAACAGAGCATGACAATGAAGGAGAAAGGAACAAAGACAGACCTCCACTCTCAGTCCATGTTATACACACAAAGAAAGGCACTTGCAGACTCGGGGTGCAGGAATCTGTCGGTCTAGACTGGTAATTAATCTGGTCCCAGCTTTTTACAGATAATAAAGGCGAAAGTCATTCCAAGAAAGTGCTATGTTACTACTTTTTAAAGATGAAGAAATTATGTGTATTTGTGTGAGTTTACAAAAGCTTATGTACAGCACATGTGTGCAGTGGCCACAGGGGTCAGAAAAGGGAATCAGATCCCCTGGGATTGGAGTTAAAGAAGGTCGTGAGCCACCAAGGGGTACTGGGAGCTGAACCCTGGTCCAGCAAGTGCTCTTAACTCCTGAGCTATCTCTCCTGCCCCAAGGTCATTCTCTGTTATGTAAAAGTGAGTCAGAGTATCTGATAGAATTATAGCCAAATTTCCTATCTCTGTCCCCACTAGTCCCTGACACTGAACCCAGCTACTCTGTGGAATAGTGCCCAAGGGACCTGGCAAGAGACAGGAATCGACCTGGAGCCCCTTTCTTTCCTTTTTGACCTTACATCAGTTCAAGGACAGAAGACCTGGACCATGGCTAATGGGACTTTAAGTAGCCTTTCTCCCTGTCTGGCTTCCTTGCTCAGGTAAATCAGTCCAAATGGTGATTCCTTGGGTGTCAAGAACTGGTTTTCTGCATGAGATAATGCCAGTGTAAATCAGTAGACAGCAGGTCTTCATATTAGAACCACTTTTCCTGGGTTACTTTATTAATCATAGTAGCTTTTTATTTTTATTATAAAAGCAACACATTTATTAATTATTTTTAAATGATTTTTAAATGTCATATTATAAAATTGCATCGTCGTCTTGACTGATGGGAACAACGATAGATTCTGTAAATTGGAGTTAATAAATATTTAGATTTTTCAGAGCATGAAAAATGATGGTTGATGGGTAACAAGAAGAACAGGGACATTATCGAAATTATGTGCATTTTAATGGGAAAGATGGTTCACTCCTTTTCCTCCCTTTACTAAGAGCAGTGACTTTTTTTTTCAGGCTTGAGATTTCAGAACCCTGTGGTCTCACCAATTATCACAAGGGAGTTCCCACAACTGCCATTGCCTCAGCTCAGCTCATTGCGTTTATTGATTTATTAGGTCTACCCGAACATATTTCAAAGACAGTAATTGAAAATCCAGCCTGACAGGTTAGCAGGAGCACAGGGGTCTGGGAGGCAGAGTGGATGGAAGAGCCGATGCTTGGACTTCAGCAGGTGTGGCTCCTCCAATGCTGCCACCCAGGATGGTGACCCAAAGTCTACTCACGACTGGAAGGCAAAAGATAATTGCGTTCTACCAGCCCTTCCCAGCCTCAGAGAAGGACTTGAAAAAGTGTCACCTGACAATTTTGCTTGCTATGCATACAATTAGGCAGAAACCGACCGTGTTAGTATTATAGAGGCCATGTTTTATTAATTCTTTTTCTTTTCCATTTCTTGAAAACTCTCATTTTGTTTGTTCTTCTTCTTGTTTGTTTTTGTTTTTTTTTCCTAAGTGGGCTGTTTCAAGCTTAACTAATCCAGATCTATTTCCACCGAGTCACTCTTACGGTTGGGAAAAGTAACAGAATTTTAAAATGTGAACTTTTGTAAAATATTAATAAAGCCTCCTGCCTCTGCCAGCGTCTCCCTTTGCAGTCTCAGTTCCTTTGGGTGTTCAGGAAATTCTGTGTTCCCTGTTGCCAGGGAGGGTGTGACTGTGGAGTTAAGCAAGGGTCAGTGAAGAAAGTCAGCCTAGGACCTCAGAGGGAAGGGCAAGCAAGGGCTTAGAGGAAAATAAAATTTGGGACAAAATATAACAGATAGGGAAATGTTAAAAAAAAAAAAAAAAAAAAGAAAGAAAGAAAGAAAAAGAAAAACCAAAACAAGGCTCTTTTGTAGATTGTAAGCGATTTCCTCAGACCAGGTGAGGTGAGAAGAGAGCCGAAAAGCAATTTCCTTCCTGTTAGTAACTAACTAGTCAATAGTGTCAGAGAGGTACAGGTGCTAGAACCCAGGGACATGAAGATACCAGAGAAAAACTTTATAGTGACTAGAGGAAACTTTACATGGTTTCACCAAAACTTTCTGACCTTCAAAGAGGTACAGACATCACAGGGAGTGCTGTGGGGTCCAAGCAGGCCACTGGGAAGAATGGTGTGGCCCCGGAAACCCTTGAGGGCCAACAACTGAGGATGTAGTGATGCCCAGCAGGCATCCCGACCCCTGCCACACACACACTCAGGTTCTCTGAATCCTCAGAACTTGGCAGGAAGGAAGAGCAAGGGTGACTGAGATTGACCTTTCAAGTTTGAAATATGCTAGTTTTTTTTTTTTTTTTTAATATGCGAGCTTTTTCTACATCCAGATGTGGCTAGGATATGTTCCACCTGGAGTATTATTTATTCATATTTCATTATATATTGGGTAAAATGATTAAATGTGCAGCTGAAGATTTTACTATGTCAACACATTTCCAAGAATTAAAAAAAAAAAAAAGTGTCTTCTCAACTGCATAGGGTGGTCAGAAAAAGTATCATCCTATAGCATAGACTACGCAACCAGAATCCGTTGCGCCCAAGGGACTTGTTCAACATCATGTAACTGGTACATCCTCTCTTCCTGGACCAGCACTTCTCAGTCCTTTCTGATCCATCCTCCTCTCAGCCTCTTCTACCAAGCACCACTTCTCTTCTTTTCTGAACCCCTCCACCCCAAACCCCAAATCTTATTTACCACAGCATTTTAAAATAAATTAAATACTGTATTTTTAAATCAAAATTATAGAATAAAGGACTGATTTGCTTCAGAAGTCTGACTCACCTGCAAACAGTGTTTTGAAGTATTTATGCATTAGTAAGCTTTTCCAGGACAAAAGTCACCTATGATTCATCCTTTATTACTCTTTGCATGGAGTCAAGTCAGAGAATCATCACCTGTTTGAAGATGTTAGTGCAACATACACTGAACATTCTCTCCCAGAAGATAGAGTCGGGAGTACTTAAGAAGCCCCTGCTGCAATCTTTTTCAATATATGTGAAAATAGTATTCATCATTTGAGATCACAGAGCCAATAGAGACAGGTCGAGTGGAATTAAAATTTGGCGTCCTTATTTCCTACCAAATACCCTATATATTTATATGTCAGTTAGATAAAAGAAAGGTAAGTTCTAACTTGGTGTATTTGATAATCCCCCAGAAGGGTTAGAGAAATGTCTCATCAGTTAAGAGCACGTACTTCTCTTCCAGAGGACCTGGGTTAGGGTCCCAGCACCCACAAGGCAACTCACAAGTTCCTGTAGCTAATGTTCTAGGAGACCTGACACTGTTATCTGATCTCCCCCACATACTCATAAAAATAAAATATTTTTTAAAAAATCCCTCAAGTCCCATTTATTAAAGGAAAAACAGCCTTTGAGCCCGAGCAATATTTTCCCTTGCCACATAATGCTCTCCTTACTAGAAATGGTTTAAACTTTTCTTCTCCAGAAAAAAAAAAGAGTCACAACAAATTTCTCATATTGAAAATGTCAGGTTCCTATTTGTTATATGATGATGTCAGTGACTTCAAATATGAGTTTCTGGCTGAGGATGTAAACCCTGCAAAGAGTTGGACGCCAATATCTGTAGATATGAGTGATCACCAAAAGTTTTTTTTTTTTTTTGCTTGAGTTGTTTTGAGATAGTTGTGATTGCCATTGTTCAAAGCAAGCCTGTGTCTGTGCACGTCAGAAAGAGAGATCGTCACTGCTGATATTTGCACTTACATTTGTAACTGTCATCAAACTCTAGCGCAGATATTGCCAAAACATCTCATTCTCATGCAAGAGATCTGTGGCTAACAATGGGAAGGGCAGGGCATTAATATTTGTTGAGTATCTACTGTGTAAGAACCATGCTAGGGAATGGTGTGCATACGCTTCTGTAGAAAACTGACTGGCCTATAGTGGCTTGACTAATTCACATGTCACTCATTGTACATCCAGTCAGTAGATAATTGTGCATGGTGTTCCTAAAGAAGTATAGGGATTGTTCTAAGTGCTGAGACACAGCAGTAAACAAGGAGAACCATGTTCACCCAAAGACTACATTCCAGAGGGCAAAGAAAAACCAGTACATGTCTGTGCTAACTTGTCTGTACAATGCTAAGCATTCAGTTACCCATTTATATCGTTTAATTATCAGAAGCACTTTTGGATAGTACTCCATTCAAAGTTCTGAGTGGGTAAAATGAAGGACAAAGAATAAATCACAACCCAATGCCTCAAGAGTCATAAGTCAAGTCAGAGAAACATTAACTTAGGGAATCTTACTTCATTGCTTATGATCTTAGCCACTGTAAAACCACAACATAGTACACGTTTGTTTCCCTAGGAATTCATTGGCTGAATTTTATCCCCAATGTGATAATAGTAAGAAGTAGGACTCTGAAGCCACAAGGGTAAAGGTCTCCTAAATATATTAGCAATTTGCATGGCTGATGATGAACACTGTAAAATCATCCAGAACAACAATAATCTAAGAGGCCCACCTTAGGGTATGTCTGTGAGGCGGTTTCCAGAGAGCTCTGATTGACAGAAGACTCACCCTTAATGTGGTGGCACCAATTCATGGGCTGGTGTGTGGGACTGTATGAAATGGAGAATGTGGAACTCGAGAAGTGGCTCAGTAGTCCAGAGCAGTTACTGTTCCTCCAGAGGATCCGGATCCAGTTCTAGGCACATACATAGTGGTGCCTCACAACCATCTACAACTCCTGTCCCAAGGTATCCAATGCCCTTTACTGATCTCTGTAGTCACAAGCATGTGGTACAGAGACATACATGCAGGCAAAACACTTGTGCATATAAAAACCAGCACACAACATTTGGAAATGGCAATTGTAACATGTCCATCAATTATTCATCCCTCTCTGTTTCCCAAATTTGGATGGATCGTATGCAGTTATCTCTTGCTTATGTTAGAACATTAGAGCCACTCTCTTCATTGTACATTCCTAGCCATGATGTTTTCCCAGCTATCATGGCCTGTATTCTCAAGCATGACTCAAATAAAACCTTCCTTCTTTAAGCTGTTTTTGTCATATCTTATCCTCCCTCCCAACACATACTGGACTATTGACTGGCTTGATCACGCACAGGTATCGTTCTTGTACTTGATATGGTTCAGACAACCATAGCTGCTGTGAGTTCCTAAATACAATGGTTTCATCCTGTCTGAAGACACTCTTTTGCAGCAGTAATCCTCAGCCTCTGGCTCTTCAAAAACGTTCACCCCCTCTGACACTGTATTCCTTGAACCTTAGGAAGAGGGTGTGTGATGTAACGCATCCCAAATATGGCTGAGCCCTCCACAGATGCAATCTCTGCACTTCGACCATAGTCTGTCTTAACTGTTGCCCTCACCAAAAGATGCTTCCCTGAAGAGAACTGAATGCTGCTCTGTGGCTTGAATGAGAATGGTCTCTATAGGCTCATAGACTTGACTGCTTTGTCATTAGGGAGTGGCACTGCTTGAGGATTAGATGTGGCCTTCTCCTAGTAGGCGTGGCCTTGTTGGAGGAAGTGTATCACTGAAGGTAGGCTTTGAGGTTTCAAAAACCTAGACCAGGCCCGGTGGCTCTAACTCATCCTGCTGCCTGCCAATCCAGATGTAGAACTCTCATCTCGTTCTCCAGCACTGTGTCTCTGCCTGCTCGCCACCATGCTCCCTGTGACGGCGATACTGGGCCAAATCTCTAAAACTGTAAGCAAGTCCCACATTAAATGCTTTCCTTTACAAGAGTTGCTGCGCTCACTACGTCTCTTCACAGCAATAGAACCTGCACTAAACACTGGCTATAGAGATTAACTATTTAGAAGACAGTTTGATACTGTGTCCGTTTAGCAAAATGGTAATAAGTTCTCCCTTCATGCCAGTGAGCTCCTCGCTACGGGTTCTTAGTCATTTTTACAGTACAAGGTGTAGTTTCTTCCTCTGGAGCAGGCCTTAAGGTTTGTTACCTCGATAACATTCCTGTCGCTCTTGCCGAGGGCATTTCTAGTCAGGCCAGTATTTACTGCCGTTGCTCAAGGTTGTCCACCAGAACTCAGGGGAAGACCTCATCACAGAAGCTCTCACACACCTTGCTAAGCGCATACCAAGAAATCAAGCAGATACCGACCTGGAAGCTTCCTTCTTGCCCACTAGACTTCATAGCACAGCAAAGTGTCCTGTAGGCTGCTGGGGGAGTGAGGAACAGTCTTAAGCTAGCTTTGAAGCCACTTGCATTTTAAACAGTCCCATTTAGACTCCTCATCTGCTGGGTAAACGCTGAGATCTGAACGAATGTCGTTTTTTTTTCTTTTTAATTCCCAGTTCCCAGGAGCAAACTGAAGCAGAGCTACGATACCCCAAGCACCCCACTGCCAGTAGCACATACCTCTCTCAACAGGAAGAAACGGATTTTGGTCTTACATAATGAAGAACAGCCGGAATTTAATCCAAACTAGAAAGAAGATCTTGATCATAAAAGATTCTGGATCTCAAAGATGTCAATATTTTCCTCCTCGTTCCTTTACCACATCTAATCTGAGGGATGAAGCAACAGGTCAAAGTTCAACCATTCAGCCCTCTGGATGCTCCTTAGCGCGCCACCTACTGTTGAGTTTTAGCATCGCTTGGCCTGCACATTAGCTGGGTAGGAATACAGACCAAAATCTGGGATGATTGTTCTGGCTTCTCCTTACTTAATAAACCAGTCTAGAAGAGTGGAGGAAATTGAACATTGAATTCTTCCTGTGAAGGCAGACACTAAAGGCAGCACACCAACTCCTTTTTATTCCTAAAATAAGTGGGGAGTAGAAGTGCACCAAGATCCAGTTCATAAAAGAACTCAGGCAGGATACAGAGAAACTGCCAAGGAGGTCTGGGAGAACAGCAAGCAATCGGGCACGAATATTCATCTTCATTATCTCACACACTTCAAGTTCTTTGAACTAATTGATTAATATTAATTAATTACTCATTCAAAAGCCATCTCATCTCTAGAAGGGGTAAATACATAATTCCTGGCTAAATTATTGTGAGAACGGAGATAAAGGCTGGCAAATAAGAGGCTTATAACATGAGTAAAGAACACATGTGGTAACCCTAGTAGGCTCCATTTGAGACAGGGAAGGGTAGGTGCTAATGGCAACCACATAGCAGAAGGCCAGAGGAGGTACCAGGAGAGGGATACTGAGTTCTGGGCCAGGAATCTGCTATAAAAAATTAAAACACAGAAAAAAAAATGACAGCTGTTTAGAATGACCTTGCATCAGGCATTTTTTTTTTTTAATTTTTGAGAGATTTTGCTTATGTAGACCAGGCTGACCTCAAACTGTAGATGCTCCTGGCTCAGTCTCCTATGCCCAGGGATTGATGGTGTAGATCGCTGTACCCTGTTCATTCTTTTCTACATCCACATATAGAACTGTGAGCCGAGGAGCTACCTCACTGTTTTCAAATTTTAAAAATATGGACATTTTTTGCATATTAAAAACAGCCAATCTAGTGGTTAGCTGTCTACAAGTACAGTAAATGATTTCCTTCAAAACTCAGACGTTCTGGTTTGGGGGAGGATACGTTTGAAAAATATGTGGTTAAGCTAAAAGTGCCAGAGTCAGAGATAAACAGAGTCTTGGTGATTTAAAACAAGACATAAAATTATTTGAATTCATGGTCAAAGATAATATGTACCATGATTCATGGGTTTGAGTTTACTATTTGCTTCTAGTTTCAATTTAGCAAGTATTTATGGAAGGCCTTATATATCTGATTTTAGATGCCGAGTGGACTTCTAAAAAAATAGTGTGCAATTCAGTTTCTATCCTTGGTGAGATTTTTTTTCTCCTTTGACCAAAATGTAAAAAGCAGCAGGTGAGTCTGCACTTGTGTATAATAAAACCCCACAACAGGGAGACATCCATGTTGGAATAGATCGTCACGGAGAAAGGAACCTTAGATGAACTTGGAAGGATTAGTCTCCTGGGATGTGAGAAGACACAAAAATGAATTATTTCCAGTAATAACTGTAATCTCTGTTTCTTCACAGCCAGGCAGATTCAAATGTTAATTGTACATTGCACTGGAAAAATTAAACAGTGAATATAAAATCACGCAAACATGAGCACAACTAAGTCCCTTTGCTTAACCATTTGTCTCGTGGCAAGTCTCCCTCTTATAAAGAATTGTTATGAGAAAACCGGGAGCAGGAAGTGGCTTCTCTAAACAGCAAAATAAACTCTCTGAGGTGTGGAAATGAAATCTCCTTCTGTGCTCAGCCCTGGGACAGCATCAGGCCTAGTCACTGCAAGAGCACTCCCTGAATGGTGGCCAGAGCTTGAATTTGAAAGGAACAGAGAAGATGTTGGGGGATGGGTTCACTTGAGTGTTCAGGATGAAAGATATTATACATTTGATACCGTTTCTTAAATAATAATCCCTTTTGAGCCCGGGGCAATAGCTCTGTTGGTAGAGTATTTCCTAGGAAGCAAGAGAACCTGAATCTGACCTGTGTAAAAGCCAGCATGATTGCATGCTTGTTGTAATCCCAGCACCTGGTAGATTCAGCCAGGTGGGTTGCTGGGGCTCACTTTCCAGCCAGCCTAAATGGTGAGCCCCAGGTCCCAGTGAAAGATTTGGCAGGTTCCTGAGGGTCAACATTCAAGATCAACCTCTGCCCTTCACCCACATGCTTATAGGTATATACCCCCTACTGCAAACAATCATCATTTCTAAGAGGAATGTCTTTTGATTGGAAGTATGTACATTAGACTATGTCTATAAAAGCATGCATGTACATATACAGTACACATTTGTATTGATAGGTGCTCATATATGCACATTCTAATCGTTTCATAGATTAAAAAGCAATAATCCACTGATTAAAATTCATAAGCCATTAGTCACAACATTGTGAAATCTTGTTTCTTCCCCAGGCTCCTCCCTTCCTGGGTACCCTGCTGATGCTGCAGATGTTCTGCAAAGAGCTAGACTGGCCACGAAGGAAACAGGAAACACTCAACAGAGATAATACTTGGACTTCTGTGAAGAGCGTTTCTGTCTCTGTACCAGAAGGGATTATCTTTCAACTCAGAAGCCCAGGGCTATTCTACCCAGCAAGGTCACTGGCCATCATCACATCTCTAATAAAATTAATGAATTGATTAATTAGATGCAGGCATTCGATGCTATTGTGGTAGTTTGTGAAGGAAGGGAAACTCAACCTTGTGTGCTTAAAGGCTTGTGGCCTCAAGGAAATACAAACAGACCTCAATTTCTGTTTTCCTCGCTTGAGTGAATGTATCTTACACTGTTCTGTCAAATCAAAAAGACTGCATCAGGGAGAATAACCTCCCTTTAATATATATGCAGAAAGAAACCTGAGGAAAGAGGACAGGAGTCACTGCTCCCTTGAGGCTCCACAGGGGACACGGCCTTGCAAAAAGAGGGGGAAACAGCCTTGCAAAGAGATCACAGTTGCCTCTTTCCCAGCCTTAAATCCAAAGCTGCAGTCCACAAAGACGCTACGGAACACAATCTTCAGAGACAGAAAATTAATAGTTGCAAACCTTCTTAAAAGGATGTTTTATTTTACCTACCTAAATTACTATTATTTTCATTGCAAAATCAGGGCCCTTCAAATCCTCTGTCTTAATGTTGTCATACTTCATGTGTCTGAAGAGAGTAGTGCTAGGTACCCAAAGAGCCACATCTGACGGGTAGGAATGAAACCCTTAACACTTTTCTGGGAGGAAAGCTTCTTACTTCAGTAAGAATTGATCTATGTTCTCCTGGGTGGAGGGCCACTGATGGTGAATGAAAGAATTCACATATGTCTGAGGATCAATACTGTGGCTATCCACTCAGTATGTTGTTGTTGAGAAATAATGTATAGGCATTTGTTTAAGATCTCTGCTGGATTATTTTCTACCCTTTCACCCCTCGTACGGACTTCATTCAAAAGTTAAGAACCTTCTGTCTATGCCGTGTGTAAGGCTCAGGACCACATTGGTGTACTACAGGACGGAATGCATTTGAGAGCAAAGCCAGCCACCCACATACTCAGATCTGATAGCTTTAAGGTTAGGCAAGGCCAGGTCTTTCCAGAAGGCAAAGGTACTCAGACCAATGCAGCATCAGAATCTACTTTTGCACACTGCCCTGTGGTACAGGACGGTGGAGCTCGTCTCCTTTGAGCCGGGCCATGATTGGAGCTGTCTTATACAATGCTTTGATTCCTGGTTTGATTTTTCTGGTTCACCTTGTCTCTAAGTCCTGTGATTGGGTGAGGTCAGCCTTTATTGTCTGCTTTTGTGCCTCAGCTCTGCACTTGGTTCCTCCTCAATTTTGTGCCCTGAAAGACTTCAGTTTGTAACCTTAAAAGTCTTTCATTCTGCAACTCAGGAAAAAGTGTGATGTCCCTGAACTGGAGAGGCCTCTGTGGCCTCAGAATGACAACCCAGCCACTAACCACAGTTGTGGGACAGGCTAGACTTTTTCCTTGAGCTTAGCAGTATATCTTTGGGAAAACCAAACGCTTCAGACAGCATTAGCCTCCAGAAGAGAGAGAGAAAGAGAGAGAGAGAGAGAGAGAGAGAGAGAGAGAGAGAGAGAGAGAGAGAGAAAATAAAATGTACTCTGGGGGAAAATAATTCAGAATATTCAGAAGAAATATTCAGAGCTCTATGTGGAAGTGTGTGGCACAGAGTGCCTGATTATCATAAAGAATAGATGTGACAAAAATCATTCCATGGGACTAACATCTGGCTATTCATACATTATAGGATTAATGGGATTTAAAGGTTCTTTTGATCAAAAACATCTCCCCTAGTGGTCTGTCAAAGCATCTGAAATTTACATTTTCATGTCCAGGAGGCCTCCTCTCAAATGCAACCATCTTTTCTGGGAGGTGCACATACAAATTAATCGGCGTCCCTATATCAGATACAGCAAGTGACTATGTCCTTGCAGAACAGGCTCTGGAAATATGAAACACGGCAAAAGAATGTTTTCCACACATTCTCCACAGTGAATGTGGAGGATGATTTAGAACCATGGTTCTCAGGCTGTGAGTCATGACCGTTCTAGGGGGGTCATGTATCAGATATCCTGCAAAGCAGCTAATTACATTGCAATCCATAACAGTAGCAAAAATTACACTTCTGAAATAACAATGAAATAACTTTATGGTTGGGGGTCACAACATGAGGAACTGTACTAAAGGGTTGCAGCATTAGGAAGGTGGATAACCACTTATTTAGAGGGTGCTGTCCAAGGCCATGGGCACTGGCTATGCAGCTATTTAAACTTTAACAGAGGAAGTAACTTAGCGCCTGAGGCATGTTAGCCAGACTTCAAGGACTCCGCAGCCGTGTGTGAACAGTGCTTGCTATATCACACAGTGCAGACACACACACCTCTCATTATTGGAAGCTTTGTTGCACAGCCATGGTCTGCATGGACTATTGATGTTTTTATATTGTGCTTAGGATTTGCAAAAGCTGCTGAAAGAGATGGGAAAAAGCTCCAGGAGAGAAATCAGATCTTATCAAGACAGGGTGGCCGGGAGACTAAAGAACAACATTGTCTGTTTCACCATGTATTTGCAGTTATTTCCTTACACTGTATTATGAAAAAGTTCCCAGAAATTCATGCTGGAGTCAAAATCTGGGTTTGTCGGATACTTGGGTATCTATGGGCAAATCACATAAATCACGTAACTCTGCCAAATTTTTCCTATAGAATAGAGGTTGCAACTTCGACCCTACACCACTGTCATGAAGATAGAAGACAGTTCATTTGGACCTGGTGTAGGATAGGTGTTATAATTCAGTGAAAAATCTCCCTATAGGTATTTGAACACCTGGTCCCCAGTTGGCGGCACTGTCTGGGGGAGGTTATGGAATCATGAGGAGCCTTGCTGGAGAAAGTATATCACTTCAGATGGGCTTTGAGCTTTTCAAGCCCTCTACACTTCCTGCTCTCTCTGATTCTTAAGTGAGGATAAATATGATTGGCCAACATTCAGTTTTGACCGCTTACTGTTATGTTTTTCTGCCGTTATGGGCCCTTCCTCTGGAATCCTAAAGTCAAATAACGTTTTCTTCTATAAGAGGTCTTGCTTTGAGCCATGGCATTTTGTCATAACTAGAAAATAACACATACAGTAGATAACCAGCCTAATGGAACTACGACCTCATGAAACCCATTTCCGAGCATTGGACCACAGACTAGGATGCTGGCATCTCTGTATCTGCTCTGCTTTCAGCACATAGAAAACACCACACACACAGGGGTTGGATTTAATTGAACTGGAGTACTCTAACCTTTCTTTTTACACTCTCATTTTCATTATGAATGAAGACCCAGTGCAAACTCTGATGTTATTAGCATCCAAGGAGTAATTAACATGAAATAGGATCAGAAGACAACAATCCCTTAGAAGCTAATCCTTTTAAGTTAATAGAATTGAAATATTATAATTCATGAAACAGCACTTAAATAATGCTGCTTGGACAGTAACAGCTTGTTATTTATATTTGTTGAATTTTTAAAATTATACCCTTCACAGAATTGCTTGAGGGAATGAGTACAAAGAATTAATACATTAATTATCATAAATGAATCATTAAACAGCAACAGCCATAAACAGCTTAAGCTAATGTCTTTTTTTTAAAAAAAAAAAAGGAAAAAAAAAAAGGCACACCAAACAAACTAACAGCCTTAGTGATTCTTTACACAGGAAAGTGGGCACAAAGAGCAGTTGGTTGGAAGAACACCGGATGTGAACATCGGGCAACGAGTGCTTATGACTCCACACTGGACACCTCTTTTGGAAACAGTTTGTTTTGTTTTTGTTTTGTTTTTGGTTTTTTTTGCCTGCAGAAATCTACTGTTAGACACCAGTGTTCAGATTTTCAGTCTTTCCATTTTATTTATTTATTTATTTATTTATTTATTTATTTATTTTTGTTTTTCCAATGAGATGTTTCTAACCTTCCAAGGAGAAGTTTTAAAATTTAGTTCCAGTGAGTCTACAGCCACTCAGAGCCCTGGAAAAGAAAAAAAAAAAAAAAAAGACCAGAAACCGCAAGGATCTGGTGACCCTCGACTTACTCTTCTTCCCTGTCTCAACACCTGCCTCTCCATCTCGCTAAGTCAGCCCAGCCAATGTTCACCTGCTTAATTGGTTTGTTTTAATTGAGTTTGAAGACAAGGATTCAACAACTTAAAATAATTATTTTACTAATTGCTAAATTAGAGCGTTTCAAATATCTTGGCCTGTAATTATCCATCCTCACTGCCAGTTTATATTCTTATATAGTCAGATTGGATTAATATGCTAGGGACCCTAAAATCTAAAACCTTTGTGCAGAGGATCTCAGTTTTTTGTCAGAGCTGAGATCTATTGATCAGTCCAACCGCACTGTTCTCTACCTAAATTAGAGATGTGCAGGGGCAGTGTCCACTAGATATTTGCCCAGAGATCTGTGTTCACATTCTTTTATGCTTTCCTTCTGTTTCTATATATATCACCATCCCTATCTTGACACCGAGTAGTCAGTCTCAAACTACTTCCTGTCATTTAAATCTTCTGATTTTTACTTGGTACCACGATGAGATGAGATGCTGCATTGAATTCAGATGATCTCTTTAGGAAATCGCTGTCAACATACAAATGTTGAGATTGGCATCTGTTAGAGTATCTTTTGTCTTATGCGTGTGATGTTTTATGATGACTCCGAACCTACTGTCATGTCTTGGACACTGTTGTACACAAGGAGTGATGTGAACTCTTGACAGGATTTTATTAACGTGTCACAAAGCATGTAGCCATTTAAAGGCTGCCATTACCCGCGCTCGGACCTGCTGCTTGATATTGCTGTAGGACCAAGATCAGTTTACAAGGTCAACATTCTGAGCTCCTCTTAGCACTTTGTGGTCTGGATGGTTGGCCATGATGTTGATAAACACCTACCGGGAGAAAAGAGGTACAGGATATGTTCTGTTCTAAACAACTATGGTTAGCATTGTTGTGGAGGATCCACTTAGAGGAAACAGATTGCTCACTTTTTCGTTTCTTTTCCTGTCTTCCTTCTGTCTTCTCTAAAAGTCCAAGGAAGCAGAGTCATCTAGCAAACAATACCATAAATACAAGCACACCATATATCTTCACCTAACATAAATCTTATCTTTTTTTCAGTATTCAACCAGTGGGACCCAGGAGCAGGCCAGGAAGTAGAGTGGGGTCGGGGTGTGTCCAAACTCCAGAAATCTTGAGGTCGGCCGGAGTGAGATCGATGCCCCCCTGCCCTGAGCCTGCATGTCCTGGGCCACCTAGCCCTGTGCCCCCAACCCTGACTCACCAGAGGAAGACACTTAACTGTAGCTATAGCCAGTTATAAACTTCCTCTCCGCTTATAAGGTCATGTCCAGCAACACCTGGAATTCCTTCTCATGCAAATGAGTCTCCCCAACACCCTGCCTTCCCACCTCTGCAATGATGTACACTCACCCCACACCCTGCCCCCTCACTCCACAAAGGTTTAAATAGCTTTTGTTTCCCCCAGTGAACTGAACTATTCTCTGAAGCTATTTCCCAGTGTACCTGTTCTTTATTTAACCTGTGCACGCAGCACGGACCAGGACCCTGCGTGCACCCATCTGTCCTAGCTAAGCTTCCCTCCCTCTAGCCTAGCGCTCTTGCGCGCTCTCTCTCTCTCTCTCTCTCTCTCTCTCTCTCTCTCTCTCTCTCTCTCTCTCTCTCTCTCTCTGTATTTTATTGGTCTGTCTGTCTGTCTGTCTGTCTACATCCCAAGTCCTGCTTCCCCCCCCCCGCACCCGCACCCCCCATCACAGAGTTCCTCCCCTCTCTCCCTCCCAACCCTGGCGCATTAAGTGTCTGCCAGATTAGGTACATCCTTTTCCACTGAGGCCAGACAAGGCAACCCTGTTCGGGAATGAATGCCACAGTCAGGCTACAGTTTCAGGGAGTGTCCTCTCTCCAGTTGGTGGGCGGTCCACATGGAGACTGAGCTGCATGTCTGCCTCATATGTGTGTGTGGGGGGGCAGTGGGTTGTGGGGGCTCATTCCGGGCCGTGTGTGTTCTTTGGTTGGTGGCTCAGTCTCTGCAAGTTCCCAGGTTAGCAGTATTTTTGGTAAGAAATAGAAATTCCTCAACAGAATTGGAGCTGCCTGTGTAGCTGCTCACACTAACCAGTGTTCTCAGGCTTTAGTGCCAGCTGGAGAGACTTCAAACTCCCGTTACCCAATTCCCCTCTCATGCTAATTACATGAGAAATCTAGGGAGGTAGCCATTAGCACTCTCTGAGCTCTGCGAGTCATTATTATATGTAAAATTAGAAACGCTGTCCTGTCCTCTGCTCCACGGGGGCGGGGGGCGGGGGGGGGGGGAGGTCGGGTGAACCACGCACTCTTAATGTTTATATCCACACTGCATGCATATTCATAAGCAACATAGTTTTCATGTTTAAAAATGACAAATTGTATAATATGAGTTCTATCACATGTTTTCAATATTTAGCATTCTCTTATACATGCAGACACATGTATAATTTATTCATTTCAAGCATTTTACATTCACATTTAAATAGGCCACGTTATTTGTCCACCATCCTACTGGTAGATATCGATAATATGTTCATGGAGCTTGGTTCATTTTCCCATTTATTTGCATGAGGGTTTTAGATGTTGGTAAAGATGTTGCAAATCTCATGTGGACTTGTCTCCCTGTGTGGGAAAAAATATGGCTGGGGAATCCAGGGTTCCTCCCGCCATGTTGTGGGTAGTCGGCTGGGAACGCTCTGGGTTCCTCCAGCTGGAAGTTGGGCCTGGCTGCTCATTAACTAGAAGCCTCTCCACGGTTCCTCACAGTGCGGGCCCCAATACACGAGGTGGTCCTAGGGTTTCCAAAACCGGTTATTGACATGGCGATGGTAGATGGATCTGGATGCATACCCTACAAAACCCAGGGTGGACCTGAGTTAAATAGGGAGGGGAAGAGGGGAGAGGGGCTGGGGAGGAATGCTTAATCGGCTCCACCCTCTGGCCTTCATGTACTTAATTAGTATGTAAATCTCTCTAGGGCCTGTTCATCACCTGTGTATGTGACTGAAGGGCGCAGGTTGAATGGAGATTAGACCTCGTGACAGGAGCCTGGGTTCTGGGGGCATGGCGGAACACCCACAACCCAAGAACCAGGATACCCTTCCATGGCCCGACATCCCTGTACATCTAGAGTTTTTCCACGCATTGCCATTGTGTCTATAAACTACTTGTCTTATTGGTCACTGGCCTGTTGGAATAAGAAAAGCTTTACTGGGGTAATTTTGTGCCTTTGCTGATTTTTCTTACTTGCTTTAGGATATTTTCTATAGACTCTCTCAGATTCCATTTGGAGGCAATTCTGTCACTTGTAAAGAGTCACACATTTTTCCTCTCTCCAATCTTTGTAAATGCTGTGTCTTTTATTTTCTTGCACTGTTTAAGACCCTCAGGCATAATATTCAATAAAACCTGTCATAGAGTCCCTTGGCATCCTTCTGATCACGTGGAAGCTGATTCTAACAATTCACTTTTAAGAATCTGCTTTGGATTTAAGGCCTACTCCATGAGATGGAACCCATCCTTGACACTGCTCTGGTGGCCAAGAACCTGAGACCAGATAGGCTGGGGACCAAGGGGAAAACCAAATATTACTGTTCTGCTAAAATGACTCCTAATGGTATTCTGTTAGAGCCAGAGATTGGGTGCCTTGCTCAGCCAGCATCAGGGACGCCGCTCCCTCCCACAGCGTATGGGAACAAATATGCAGACCCAGAGCCAGACGATGTGCACGGAGTGAGAGATCTTGGAACACTCAGTCCTAAATGGAATGTCCGTCAAATCCCTCCTGTCAGAGTTCAGGGAGCCCTGCAGAAGAGGAGGCTGAAGGATTGTAAGAGCCAGAGGGTACCAAGGAAAGAAGGCGGGCCTTCTAAACACGGCACAACTGATGCGCGTATGAATTCACAGAGCTGTGGCAGCCTACACAGGGCCTGCACAGGTCTAAGCCAGATGGGGTTCCAGCACTGAGAAGAGGAGATACAACCGCCATGCCTAACCCAGAAGAAATATCTAATTGATAACTCCCAAAAATGAAGAATTAGTTGTCTCCAATGGTGTCTCACTGTGTATACAAACCACTCTCAAGGGCAGGCCATACGCCTTGTAGTAGATGGTCAATTCACAGTGCATCTTTGGAGGTTTTCGTCTCGTAATATTTTGTGAGGTTTTTTTTTTTTTGTTTGTTTGTTTGTTTTTCCTTACAGGTCCTTTGGGTATATGCTATTACTTCTGGTTTGTGTTTTCATAGGATTCCTGTGAATATAAACATGTGTTGTCTTTATGTCTCTATATGTCTTGTGCTTTGGGGTTTTTATTTTTGGTTGTTGTTTCTTTTAGCTCTTTTTCTTCTGTTAGTTTTTGTCCTAGTCTACTTTGATTGTTTTGCTTTATCATATCATATCATCGTCATCATCATCATCTAGATGCCTGTTTGTTTTCTAAAGAGAAGCAGAAAGGCCGTGGATTCGGGTGAGAAAGGAGAGGAGGAGGATCTCAGAGAAGTTGGGGGAGGGGAAAATATATTGTATGAAAAAAAAACTATTTTCCTTGAAAAAAATTACATCTGCTATAGGTTTCTTTTAAAATTCCTGTTCCATATTTTAGAAGTTTTTTGTTTATTTAGTTAAGATTTTTTTTCCTGAAAGATGATAAATTTTTTCACATGCTTTATGTTATGTCAACTGAAAACTCATATGGCTTTTCTATTTTAATCTAAGAGGATAAAATATATGGAGAGAACTTATTTAGGTATTAGTGTATCAAAGTTTATATATATGTATATATGTGTATATATGTATACATATACACATATATACATATATATATATATATTGCTCAGGTATATAAGTTATATTATATAACATATATATATATATAAGATAAGCTTATATATATACACATGTATATATACTTAATATTTATACTTAATTAAGAATCAAATTTTACAACTAATGATACAATGGCTGTAGTTTTTGAAGAAACTATGTTTAAATGATTTTATCTTTTTCTTCTGATTTTTTCATTTAAAATAATAACTTTTTTGCTCTGAAACCAGCTTTAGCATAACTCTTATCTTCTTAGGTTGGTATCAAGGCAGTCTGTCTTTCTCTGACCCTTTTCTTTTTAATTCTTCTGAGTCTTTATATTTAAGGTGAGTTCCTTGCTACAAAATGTAGCTGGAGGTTTTAAAAATCTACTTTGACTATTTATATATTTCTATAAATAATATATATACTTAGACATTTATAGAAATGATTATGTATACATTACATTATATTTTATATATTTGGATTGCTATCTACCACATTTGTAACTACTTTCTATCTTTTGCATGGCTTTTAATTTTTTCTTCGTCTTTTTATGCCATCTCTATTTTCATTGAAAATTTATATACTGCTTTCTTAGTTGTGTGTGTGCCTGTGTGTGTGTGTGTGTGTGTGTGTATGTGTGTGGTGTATCTGTGTTTGTGGGATAGCATGACCATAGTATGCATAGGTAGGTCAACAGATTTCAGAAGCTAGTTTTCTCCCTCTAACAAAATTGAACTCAGGTTTTCAGACATGGTAGCAAGACCTGACACTGAATTATCAATATCAGCCCAAAATGATCATTTTCTATGGATGCTACTTTTCTCTCTTAGCCTATTAAATATATCTAAATTTTTAATAACTATTTTTCTTGGGTTTGCAATGTACATGAGCAATTTATAATGAAAAAGTACTGTCGAGATACACAATGCCACTTCACGGTAGTACAAGAACTCTTTTTTATTTTAAGATTTACTGGTATATGAGTGCTTGACCTACACGTGTGGGTAGGTTAAGTACACTGGGTGCATGCCTGGTGCTGGCAGAGGCCAGAAGGGGGCACCAGATTCTCTGGAACTAGAGGTTCAGGTGGTGGTGACCTGTCAAAAGTGGGTGCTGAAAAACACATCTGTGTAGTGTGTGTGTGTCTGTGTGTGTGTGTGTGTGTGCGCGTGCGTGCACACACACACAAGTGCAAGTGTCCTTGGAGGCCAGAAGTAACAGATCCCTCTGGATCTGGAGTCACAGGCAGTTGTGAGTCACCTGATATGAATGCTAGGAATTGAACTTCGGTCTTCTGTGGGAGCACTATGCTCTTTTAATCTATGGGCCAGCTCTCCAGCCTTTCAAGGCCATGTTTTGTGTCTGGTTGCTCTCTTAGGATGCAGGCAAATGAATTTCCTGGATTAGTTAAGTTGGCTGTACATTGTATACTAGTTACTTTCTCCATTGCTGTGACAAGCTACCCCAACAGAAGTTACTTAAGGAGAAACGGGCTTATTCTGGCTCACAGTTTTATGTTCCAGTCTCATGGCAGGGATGTCATGGAGGTAAGCCTTGAGGTAGCTGGCTGGACTGGATAATCAACCAGGAAGCAGAGAGCCATGGGTACTGCCTCCATGGGTCAGCACACTGTCTCCTTCTTATTAAGTTCAGGAGCCCAGCTCAATGGAATGATGCCACCAACAATTATGGTTTATCTTCCAACTTCAATGAACCTAATCTAGATCGTTCTTCTCTGGCACACACACAGGCTTGTCTCTGAAGGTGATTGAAATCTTGACAAGTTGACATTCATTGCCAATCATCAGCCTTGGGTAAGCTCAATTCTGAGGCAGAAACATCAAGATTTTGCTATTAAGAAATACACTTAAACTTTTAGTTCCTTTCTGAGACTTAACAAGTTTCTTCATATGCCTGTGTCCAGCAATTCTACTCTCTTTATCAAACTATCTTAATTTCCAGCTATCATTTCGGCATCACATGGAATTACTTTCCCTTGGAAAACTACCTTAATTCTTAGTCTATTATTGATTACTTCAAAGCTCTCTCTACAGAACAATCATGTGACAGCTTGTCATTTACTGTTGCTTAAAACCATATTCTCAATATCTGTTTCCCACCTTCAGGCTATTGGTACCCACAGGGCAGTGTGCTGGTCTCTTCCTGGGGACCCAGAATGCACTGAATTGTTTGAGTTTATTATGCATTTTATTAAGCATTACCAAATACAGAAAGTTGCATGAGTTGTGCTTCAATAGTTCTCTTAATTTATAAGAGTGAATGTATTATGGTAACTAAAACCTATATCAAAGACCAGAAAGTTTGTCGAGGCCAAGAAGCCCTATGTTCTTTCTCTTTCAGTTATACCCGCTGTCCCAAAGCTAACACATACCCCACCTCCTACCATCAAACAGTTTGGTTTGGTTTGGAACTTTATAATAAATTGGCATGATTTTCCATTTGTTTCTCGTACACATCTAACATCTGTAAGATGTATCCACATATTTGAGGTATGCCAATGGAATCAAACTTCTAACTTGAGAACCTTCTACTCTATAAATACTCCACAGTTTAGTCTACTGTTGTGCATTTAGGTTTACAATTTGGAACCACTGTAAGCAGCGCTCCTGTGAACTTCCTCATACACATTGTTAGAAACATCAAAAATTTAAAGAGTTTATTTGAGCAGACAGTGATTTATGATCTACATAGAAGAGACTTAAGAGGAAGTTTTTATGGCTCACTCTTCAAATGCAAACAAAAAGAAACAAAACGAAAATAACTGAGAGTAGTCAAAGTGGACAGTCCCTGTTAAGAGGTCTCCCTGGTGGTTTCTGATTGGACACAGTGGCAGATTCGCTTTGTTATTTACATCAAACCAAGCTTCAGGTTACTTCTGTTGCCACCCAAGGTATGGACACCAACTCGACCATGGCTTTCTCATTTTGTTTTAGTCAACATGGATTTTTTTTGGGAGGGGTGAGGGGTGAATATATATTTTCATTGCTAGGACAATTATTAATGAGTTATACATATGTCGGTCACGTTCATGATCAATTTGACAGAATATAGGATCATCTGGGAGATGAACGTGTGAGCATGTCAGTTGGGAGTTATCTTGATTGTGTCAGCTGAGGTGGGAAGACCCACCCACCGTGGGTGGCTCCATTCTCTAGTTGAGATTTGGTCTGTGTAAATGGAGAAAGGGAGCAGAGCAGAAAACATGCACTAACTGTCCCCTGCTTCTGATGGTAAATGCTATGTGATAAGCTTCTTCAGATGCCTACTGTCTTGACTTCCCTGCCATGATAGGCTGTGTTTGCACTTTGAGCTAAAACAAATCTTTCCGCAGTAAGGATACTTTCTTTGGTGAGAGTATTTTATCATAGCAACAGAAAAATAAACCGAGACAACAGATTTCATATATTTTCAGCTTTCACAGAAGTCACCAATTTTCCAGAAAGTGTGCACTGATTTTAGGTTCTAGCTTCTATGTTTGAGAGGTCAACAAATGTGTTTTGAGTAAATAAATAAGTAAAGGAATTCTTCTCCAAGCTTGAATGTTGAGAGAAAGTTTTCCTTGCTACCGTAAGAAGAAAAGGTTGCTATTCCTTTCTTCTTTTAATTTTCTTTTTGTATCTGTTAGTGATGACATAAACTAGGGCTAAACGGAAATTTTCATAAATGTTACCTGTGAGAAATTCCCAAGTCATTCAATTAAAGCTATATTGTAGATGTTTCCTTTCCTGTCTGTATATTATCACTGATGATTACCATTCTGGGAACAACTAGCTTTGCTGTAATATTGTTTGTGCATATTTCTGAGAGCATATTTAATTTTTTCAAACATGTGTGTGAATAATAGACATCTTCCTTTGTGGGACTATTGAGATTCTATTCATGATGCAAACATATGGCAATCAAAAGTAACTGTGGATTTAAGCAATGGAAACCAATTAACGTACAGTTGCTGTTGGCTGTGTGAGCTCACTAGTGTGACTATCACTCTGTGATTGGCTCCACGCATTCCATGTGGTCTCAGTATCTTCAAGTGTCAGCAGGTGAAAAGAATGGAATGACATGAAAAAATGAACAAACAAAAGAAAATATAAACAAACAAACAAACAACCCTCCCCCAAACCAACTATATATCATAAAAGGAGGGAGGTCATTTTTCCCCCTTCAATGTCCTGTGCTATTCTGAGATTGGTACTTAACTGGCTTACTTGGTTTGAATGATTCTGTTATTTTCTAGTGAGAGCAGTTTATATTTTAGCATACGATTCAAGGAAAGATGTCCCTAAGCCAGGTTACTGTAGTTTTTTTTTTTTCTTCTTCATATTCATGAGGTCTCCTCAGGAGACTCAACAAGGCAGTTTGCTGTGCTGGACAAGCACCAGGGTTTACCTAGTAGCTCTTCCTACTACTAATAGTTGGTGGCCTTTCCTCAAATCACACCTCTTAAATCCACAGCCTTGCCTGAAAATCTGGCAAAATGGAGCCTATGAAGCTTAATGGCTTAGTCTCAAGGACTAGAGAAAATTTAGGAGCACATGCAAAAGTATAAGTGTTTTAGTCTCTTGTCATTCTTCACTGTCTCGAAAGGTAGGTCCGTGAAGGGTTGATGAATGTGAGCTTCTGGCTGTTGACATCAGTGTAATAAAATGTTCCATCTCTGAGCTGCAGTTTCATTCTCTAATACATAGTTCCTGTAAATAGTAGGATGCAGGCAGAATTAAACAGGCCGGAGAGTTTCATTGTCTCTAAATTGGATCTTTGTGGGCTAAATGAATTCAATTCAGCTGGCGCTGTAAAAGACACTGTGGAAGAGACAAATACATGATTTCTCTGTCTCTATTAATCTTTTAATCTCATACTATATCAACATAAAATAATGTTCCCTTGATGGCCACTGGGTCTTCACTTGTCTTCTTTGGGAAGAAGATATTCTCTATTACTCTGTTCCAAGAGAGGGCAAGTCAAAAGGACTATGGAACCCATAGTTGTTGCTCTTTGCATTAAGACTTTCAGATGTAAGGGCCATCATCAAAGACTACCTTTTACTCCCTAAGGAAAACACTGGGATATGGGTGAATTTAAAGGCTGTTTATTTAGGACACAAAGGTGGCATTAGTGAAGGGTCTGTGAGGAAACCATTTCCTCTACCATCTTAGTATAGAAACTGAAGACCTGAAAATGAAGCTAATAAAAGAGATTAATGAGAGAAAAAGCAGACACGAACACATTTTAATTATTTATTTACTTATCTTACTTATACTTATTGATTAATTGATTGATTGATTGATTTGCACATATACATACACATGCATACTTGTGCTCACAAGACATGTGCGTCTAGGAATTGAGTTTAAGGAAGCAAGTGCCTTTGGTGGAATAGCCATCTCCCAGGTCCACAGCACACAATTGTTTATTATTGTTGTCACTGTTGTTTATATTTTGTTATTGAGAATATATGTATTTGTACATACTAATATGCTCATAATATCACCTGTTGAGTCCATATAATGTCACTTGTATGCTCATTTTCAGGGAGGACAATTTGGCACTGGACAACCAATCAGTGTGCTCATTCTTAGGGAGGGCCAACTCTCTCCTTCCCCCTCCCTTTCTCAGTTTTGTGTTACCTGAAGTTCTTTGTGTAGAGTTGAGGCTTCATGGCCTTTTTCTTGTCCATTTTGGCTTGATTGGTGATGTCATGCTTGTTCAGCTAATGTTTGGGCAGTCACATCAGTAAGACCTTGTAAATGTAACTTCTGATGTTAATAAGAGACATAATCTCACAGTGAAATTCCTGATCTGGCTCTCATATTCTCTATGTCACTTCTTTTGCAATGTTCTTTGAGCCTCAGGTGCAGGAGTTTTTTTGTAGATGCATCCATTGGGACTGGAATCCACAACGGTACATATTGATTAGTAGTGTATCTGTGTAGTGGTCTCTGTCCTTTTCAAAGAAAAGTTTTCTTGGTGAGGAATGGTGAGTATACTTATGTGTGGGTATAAAGAGAAATGTTTATAATGGTTGTTAAGGATTATGCTGGTTTAGTAAGTTACTGGTTGTAGACTCTACTCCAACAACCATAATTTTACTATCTCTGGACTGTTGTCTAAGTTTCCAGTACCAGGCATGGTATTCTTCTTGAGCAGGTCTGAAGTCCAATTAGAAAGCCATTAGTTACTGCCAAGATATGTGTGCCAATACCATACCTGTAATTTCAATTAACATTTTATATGCATAACAGTTCACAAAAAAATAAGTGAAAGAAATTCAAAGACGTATTTAGACCTTAGGGATTTGTACTCCATTTCTGACCGAAGAAATAAGGTTTGACTTCAAGGGGGTAATAAACCATAGAATTCTCAACTGAAGAATCTCAAATGGCTGAGAAACATTTAAAAAAATGTTCATCATCTTTAGTCATCAGGGAAATACAAATCAAAACAACCCTAAGATTCTACCTCACACCAGTCAGAATGGCTAAGATTAAAAACTCAGGTGATAGCAGATGCTGGCCAGGATGTGGAGAAATAGGAACACTTCTCTGTTGTTGGAGGGATTGCAAGCTGATACAACCACTCTGGAAATCAGTCTTGTGGTTCCTCAGAAAATTGAAAATAGTTTTACCTGAGGACCCAGCTATACCACTCCTGGGCATATACCCAAAAGATGTGCCAGCATATATCAAGGACACATGCTCCACTATGTTCACAGCAGCCTTATTTATAATAGCCAAAAGCTAGAAAGAACCCAGATGTTCTTCAATGTCCCGAGCCCCTCCGTGTCCCCTTCGCCCGAGAAAGAGACACGTGAGGCGGTGTTTGGGTAGTTACCACAGCGAGGCTTTATTCTTGTATCAGCAGAAGTGGAAAAAACCCAAAGCTCAGGAAAGGCACTGTTTATATACACCCTAGAGTGGTGTGTTCACTTCTGATTGGCTGTTCACTCATTACCCATAATACGCCCTGGGATAGGCAGTGACTTTGACGCGCTTTTTGCCTTTTGCACCTGCGTAGTTAGTTGTTTACTAGTGGGAGGATAAGATGCCTGCGCCATCTTGTAATGGCGAATGCTATCACGCTCACGTGGCTCCTAACACTTCAATAGACGAATGGATACAGAAAATGTGGTACATTTACACAATGGAGTACTACTCAGCTATTAAAAATGAGTTCATGAAATTTGCAGGCAAATGGATGGAACTAGAAAATATCATCCTGAGTGAGGTAACCCAATCACAAAATCACACACATGGTATGTACTCACTGATAAGTGGATATTAGTCAAAAAGAAGCTCAGAATAACCATGATATAATTCACAGACCATATGAAACCCAAGAAGAAAGATCACATCAAAGTGTGAATGCTACAGTCCTACTCAGAAGGGGGAAGAAAATGATCTCTGGAAAGTAGAGGGAAAGAGAGATCTGAGAGGGAAAGAGGAGGGGGAGGAAAAAAGAGGGGCAAGCTTACATATGGGAAGAGATGGAGAAGTACAGAGGGTCAGAAATTTAAAAGTAGGTGTGTAACAGTGGGGAGAGGGAAAAGTAGGGATAACCACTAGAAAGTTCCAGATGCCAGGGACCCAAGAGGTTCCCAGGACCCAACAGCTCCCTGACATTAACAGAAATATCCAACAAATGGGAGATAGAAGAAAGGGGAGATATCCAGTGGATAGGCACAGCCCCTGGTTGAGGGATAGGGCCACTCAACAACCTCAAAAATATTAATTTAGAATCCTCCTGTTAAAAGGAAATGCAGGCACAGAGTGGAGCAGAGACTGAAGGGAAGGCCATCCAGAGACTACCCACCTAGGGATCCATCCCATCTGCAGACACTATTGCTGATGACAAGATGTTCTTACTGACAGGAGCCTGGTGTAGCTATCCCCTGAGAGGCTGTGACCAATACTGATATGGATGTATGCAGCCAACCATTGGACTGAGCGTGAGGACCCTAATGGAAAAGTTAGGGCAAAAACTGAAGGGGCTGAAGGGGATTGCAACCCCATAGGAAGAACAACAATATCAATCAACCAGAGCCCCCCCCCCCCAAAGCTCTCAGGGACTAAATCACCAATCAAAGAATACACATGGAGGGACCCATGGCTCCAGCTGGATATGTAGCAAAGGATTGCCTCATCTGACATCAATGGAAGGGGAGCCCCTTGGTCCTGTGGAGGCTGGATGACCCAGGATAGGGGAATACTAGGGTGCTGAGGCAGGGGTGGGTGGGTGGGTGGGTGGGGGAGTACCCTCATTGAGACAGGGGATGGGGGAGGAGATGGGGACTTGTAGATGGGAAACTGAGAAGAAAGATAACATTTGAAATGTAAATAAATAAAATGAATAAATAAATAAATACATAAAAATGAAATAATAATAATAAAAATGAAAAAAAATAGACTAGAAAACATGGGCAAACTAGCAGGTTAAAGAGCTGTTTTACTGAAGTCCACATTTGTAAATTCATCTGAGCATGAACTCCCTGTTTTTCATTGTAAGAGTGACCTTTGATCTTTCTCAAGGGACAGTTTAAGCCCTACTTTTAGGTCAATGAGGGAAAAGTGAGGATATTGTGTTGATGCAATAACAGAACTCTCATCGCAAAGAGGCGAAGAGATGTTTATTCTGAAGCCAGATATGAAAGATTAGTACCCAGGAACACAGATTTACGTTATCACCAGTTTCATGTTTTGATGTGGTGACAGTCTCATGAAGTTTTTATAACAACAGAGCAAAGAACAAATAAAGGCACTTTTCAAGCCCATCAGGGGAGACATCAGGCAGGCAGGTTACAGTAAAGTGGGGGGGAAATCTCAGCTATAGGTTTCAGATGCTGTCCCAGGGCATTCTTAACCTTTTGGATGGTAGGAATGAGGTTATGTTTATACACTTCAAGGGCTTTATGTAATTGTCACAAAGATGTTAAGTTATGTACAGAGGATGACAACCAATGCTTATTAAAGGAGAGTAATGATTGGCCCAAGACAATTAGGCTTTGCATTTGTAACATTTGAAACTCTGCAATCACTGAAGTTCTAATCTGTTAATTGTCCTTACAGAAGGTTCAATGGAAAGTGTGGTTCTTGATAAGAACTCATGTTCACAGGTGATATTTAGAAGGCACCACGTTTGGAACTACGGGGGCAGCTTCCCAATAAATGTGTCTAGTACTTACTGGGCCTTAAATCTTTCTTGAAGTCAATCATGTGGAAAACTGAATACTTAGAAGGATACACATTCAGAAATCCTGATAAGGAAGTGGAGAAAGTCCTTTGAAGCCCTTTGGAAGTCAGAGAAGCAACTTTGGAAACAGCAAGTATGGTTAGAACGGTGGAGACTGAGGAAGTCCTGAGACCCTGAAACCCTAAGACTCAGTCACCAGAAACATTTGAGTACAGATATGGTCTGAACAGAAACTAAATAACATCAGTATGGACTTGCCCTTCAGTATCCACAAACCCAAAGAAACAAAGTGGCGGGAGGTTTTTTTTTTCTCTTGGAAACATTTTCTTAGAATAAGAAGGGATTCTACTAACACTGAAGACCCGGAAATGCTGGGTGGTGATTTAAGACTCTTACTGTGGAAATCAAAGGCCATTTTGGAATTAGAGTAACAGCTGTGTAGTGGGTTGAATAAGAATGGTAGTCACTGATTCATATATTGGAATGTTCTGTCTCCAGTTGGTTGAAATGCCTGTGGAAGATTAGGAGGTGTGGCCTTGTTGGAGGAGAAGTGTCACTGGGAGTGGGCTTGGAGGTTTCAAAGTCCATGCCATTCTAGTCCATATCTCTGTGTGTGTATGTCTCTGTGTGTGTGTCTCTCTGTGTGTCTCTCTCTGTCTCTCTCTGTGTCTCTCCGTCTTCCTTTCTCCCTCCCTCCCTTCCCCCCCCATCTTGTGCTTGTGTGTCAGACTGTAGCCCTTAGCTACTGTTCCAGCCCCATATTTGTCCACTTACTGCCATGCTCCCCACCATGATGGTTATGCACTCATGCTCTGAAGCCATGAGACCCACTAAATGCACATTCTTCCATTTGGTCATGGTGTCTCATCACAGCAATAGAAATTTAACAAAGACAGGCTGCATTCTTTAAAAAGTAGGTCATATTATTGGCAAGAAAATGAGGTATATACTGGGCAAGCAGTCTAGGGACAGATACTTCAGTTCTCATTGAGAAACTGGCAATGACCAATTTTATCCTAGTGAGAAGCTAAATGTGCCAGAAAAGAAAATATATGTGCTTGAAACTGGGAGACTCCTGAACACCTTTGAGTAGGTCAACAGGGCTAAACAAATCATCTCCCCAAGCTGCATTCTACTTTCTATCCTAAGCCCTATAAAAAGCCCCTGGTCTAACAGCTCAGTGGTACCCTACTTCTGGGACCCCTTCTACTATACAGAGAGGCTCTGACTTCTTTCTTTCTTTCTTTCTTTCTTTCTTTCTTTCTTTCTTTCTTTCTTTCTTTCTTTCTTTCTTTCTCTGAAGTTTGATTTATCATCCTGTAACACTTTTCCTTTCTAAATGCACCCTCTTGTTTTCTGAAATACATTTTTTTTTAGGGTTGAAAGACAAAGGGACCCCAAATGACTGTCTGAGGTGCCTCTAGTGACTGTTGATTTGTCTGACACTTATACTCTCTGAATTCTGCGTACCAGAGGAAAGAAAGTCTCCGTGGGACCCTTGCTTTTGAGGACTCTTGCTTTTCTCCCATTTCATATTGATTCACAGATTAGGAAATAGGCTTGTCCACAGACAAGGGAAGAGAAGTATTTCCTATTTTTCTTTTTCTTCTTGGCATGCTCCTCTCACTTAAGAACTTGGTCCTTTGTGAGAGCTTCCTGCTGCTTCTGTGGCCAGGAGCCAAGAACTGAAAGAGTGTAGTAGTGGGCTACCAACAGGCTGAAGTTTTGGGATTTTTTTAACTAGGATTTTTGGCAGAAATTGGACTGAGGTATTATGATGACATTCCACGATACAGCACAATGCTTTCCCTCCGTGGGTATTGGAACAGAAGGCAATGCTCACCAGAACCACAGGAGCGAAGGATTATCTTCGAACTGTACACATGACCACATGACAAGCAACTCAAGTTTCTCCTGGTGTGAGGCTGAAAGATGGTCAAATGTGTAACTGTTTCCCCAGTGGCAAAATATAAAGAAAGAGAATATGTGTGATTATTATTGCCCATCATTATGTGCTCTCCTCATTCCTCCTTATCTTTTAAATACAGAGGGATAATCAAAGTGATGGGAGCATTTGCATAGGAAAAGCACATACTTGGGAGCTTGACTTAGAAGACTGGGCTGAAGAATTCTCCGGCTGTGTCATCTATTGGCAACAAGACCTTAGACAATTCGTTTAATCCTTTTGACTTTTACAGAAAATATTGTGTGTCTCATATATCCATTGGGAAAAAGAATAGTTGATGTGAGGTGTTTTGTGCACATTTGAGACTGCATACAAATAAAAGTAAGATATTATCTGAGCATTTTGAAGTAAAAGTGATTGCTACTTCACACCCTTAAGATGGCTATAATCAAAAAGACAAATAGGTGCTGATGAGGACGGAGGGAAACGGAACACTTAGACACTGCTTGTGGGAGTGTAATAGGCACCTTGAGAAACAGTCTGGCGGTTTCTGAAAAGTTTAAATATAGATTTACCACATGACCTAGCAATTCTGCTAGGTAGCTGCCTAAGAGAAATAAACACATGTATTTGCGCAGAATCTGCTACACGGATGCTTATAACAGCATTGTGATAATAGATAAACAGTAAAAGCAACCCAAATGCTCACCATCATCTGAGAAATGGATGAACAAAGTGTGAGGTGTCCGTGCAGCAGAGTTCTGCTTGGAAATGGAAAGGAATTAAGTACCAGTACACCCGATGTCACAAATAAACTGAAAAAACATTATGTTAAATAAAAGAACCCATTCACAAAAGATTGCATATTGCACCAGGTCTTAGCCAAAAGGCCAGAAAGCATTCATAGCCATATATTGCAGGATTCCATTTGTATGAAATGTCTGTCATAGGAGAATATATAGAGATAGAAAGTAGGTTAGTGGTTGCCCAGGGCTGGGAATGGGCTGGGGAGAAATGAAGAGTGACTGCTAATGGGTATTGGTTTATTTTGGGTGCAATAAAATGCAAGAAAATTGATTGTGGTGATCATGGCCGCAAAGTTCTATGACTATACTATAAACTCTCGAATTGTACACTTAAAGAAACAGTGCTTGCTACTTCTACGAGCCCAACCAATGCAACACTAATTTATTAAGAAGAAACGAGAATTAGAAAATAGTGTGTTTAAATAAAGACATTTAAGCATGTTTTAGAGTTTATTTTTGCAGTCCTGGGTCAGTGGTAACTGAGCTACATCTTCAGTCCTTCTGTTGTGTTTTCATATTAATAACTTTTGAGTTTCTGTGCTATATACATTTGAGCTCTTGTGAGCTAAGTTGTCAGTGACAATCGTCTTAATTTCTCTTCGTCTTAATTTCTCTTCGTCTTAATTTCTCTGCACCTCATTTCTTTCTTGTGCAGTTGATGAGTCCAGGAGATAGAAACCTGACAGGCAGCTCAGGAGAGGGACCCCAAGGGCAGCAGTTCTAGAATGTTCTGTTTCTCTGGCCAGAAGGGAGCTCTGGGAGTATCCAGAATGCCACCTTTCCACCCTTGCAACTAGATCTTTATATTTTCATTAGAGCCCAGGTTATATCTGTGCTTCAATTTCAAATTTTTATTTTAGTTTTAGAGGTGGGACGGTTATAGGACAGAATTTTGCAATCTATCCATCCAGGTCTCCACGGCATTGCCACCTCTCTTAAGAGATAATCCAACTGGGCATTCCTGACTAAGGAAGTACTCCTTAAGAAGGCAGGGTACCCCTGGGATGGTAAACTCATTTTAGGCCACGCTAAAGAGGTAGGTGGAATAGTGATCCCTTTAATGAGATAATATACTTGTCCCCAGCCAAGTCTGCCTTTCTTTCCCGTGGATTATTCAGAAAATTGTAACTTTTCTTTCCTTCTTTCTGTTTCTAGCTTTAGCTAACACTTTGGGCTTATCCTTTTTCTAAAACTCAACTCTGAACTATGTGGCTGCTTTTATCAGCCAGGTGTCCAATCTCTAGGTCACCTTAGTAAGTGTAGTGAGCTCCTTCCTTCCCTCCTACACTCCTCTCCTGGAGGCCACTGAGATTGCAGCTCACTTTCCCTGGCGCCTCTTCAATCAAACACAATGAAAATTGTCCTTGAAGTCCCATTTCATTTCATCTTTAGACTATTTATTAATCTGACTAGGAACCCTAAGAGGGGATCCCAAATTTCCAATCTGGAAACCACAAAGCGACACCTCAAAATTTCCAGTAACATGATGATATAGCGAGCTACTTGCACATAGGAATCTATAGCCAGCATACTGATGCATAGGAAGGTGGAAAGGGAGTCAGTTGCCCAGAGTTTTCTCTGACCTCTCTATGTGCAATGCCCCCATTGTGCCCCCACACACATAACAATAATAAAACTTAAAAATGATAGCTAAATCCCTAACAGACAGGGTCGTTAGCATCGAATCTTTTTCTTTTTATCACCAACTTTTTGGAACACCTTGGTTTGCTCTGGCTAGAGTTGGAAGTCCCAGAAATATAGACATGTTTTAGTGGAGTTTATCTAACTTCATATCATATTAACGTCATCAGCAGCAACTCATTCGCAATCTTTATGCTTTTCATTTCCCTTCCCCACAAGGTTGTAGAGAGGAGCTGCAGCCTAAGCTGTATATTTGGTATTCACGGCTCCCCAAAGAGGCATTCTACTCACAATGAGGGAAAGAGCTGGAAGGAAGGAGGGAGGTCGCTAGGGGCAGGGTGCTCATCACAGTTCTGCTGCTCTGAAATCAGGCATGTCTTTGGTGTTTCTTGGCTGGAGGCCAGAAATGCTTAGGCACACAGGTTCACGTTCCGGATTCTTGATTTCCTTTTCCTTCCCATTTATATAGCAACCTAATGGGCACAGCCATCCAGAAGTGATGTGATGAGACACTTCTTTGACCTTGAAGGTGTGTGCTGAAACTCTAATCCAACTAGAGGGGTGGAGAGGAACATGGTCATCCCCTGGGGATCTGTGATTGGTCCAGTTGGACCGAACAGCTCCCAGCCCCCTTTATCTCTACCTAGTAAGACTTTATAAAGCTCTTTACAAGGACCTGAGTGTCCCACTAAGGACTGGGAGGATTGTGTCTTCCGAAGATGCTTCCACTGATATTTCCTGGCCCAGAGATTTCTTCAGTTCTTTGTCACATTCTTGTCAGGAGGCAGACCAGTGTTGCCCTTTTCTTTAAACCTGGGAGGACTTCATGTCTGTCTTGGCAAGTAGAGTATGTTAGAAACGATCCTACAGGGTAGCAGATCCTGCATTAGAAATGGGGGTAAACTTTTCTCCTTGCTTTCTCTCACTTTGGATCCCTGAATTGTCTTTAAGATATCCTCTTACCAGGCAGATGGAGAGATGGAACTGTGAGGGAGACAGAATAGGAAGAAAAGTGGAAGGGTTCAGTGTCAGATGTAGGGAGAGACAGGAGAGAGGGCCAGAGGGCCAGGAGAAGGAATGAAAATCTGCAGCTGGTGAGGGTGATGGTGAGGGTGGTGATGGTGGGCATCTCGAGTACATGCCAGAGACTTGGGATGGGGGAGGCTCCCAGGAATCAATGGGGGTGGCCTTAGATGAGACTCACAGCAGTAGGGTTGTGGAGCCTGAAGGAGCCACCTCCTGTAGCCAGGCAGGAACCCCAGTGGAGTGATAGGGACACCAACTCATCTACAAAACTTTCTGCACCAAATGCATCCTGCCTACAAAAAATGCAGAGACCCATGCCAGGGGCAAGCACCAATTCCTGACACTACTATACTCTGCTATAGTTGCAGACAGGAGCCTGGCATGGCGGTCCTCTGAGAGGACTGAAGCAGATTCAGGGACCCACAGCCAAACAAGTCAAACATTGGACGGAGCTCTCTGGAAGAGTTGGGGGGAGGACTAAGGGCCCTGAGGGGGATCCATGAGATGTCCAATAGGGTCAACTGGCCTGGATCCTTGGGGGCTCTCAGAGATTGAACTGACTAGGGAGCATGCACGGGTTAGACTTGCCCCACCCCCCAATATGTAACAGTTGTACAGCTCAGTCTTCATGTGGGTCCCCAACAGCTAGATAAGGGGCTGTTCCTGAAGTTGTTGCCGATCTGTGGAATATGTTCCCTTTACTGGGCTGCCTAGTCTGTCTTTAGTGGGAGGAGATGCGTCTGACCCTGTAAAGACTTGATGTGCCAAGGTGTGGGGGTGGGGGTGGGATTGGGTGGTGGGGGCAGTTAACAGGGGTCCCGGCCCTCATGGACTGGGATGGGAGATGGGGGAGGGAATGTGGGGACGGGAAGAAGAATACCAATCGGGATGTAAAGTGAATTAGAAAAAAAAATCCTCCTACTTCGTTGTTTCTATATTGGAGAGACCAAATAAAGGTATCACACAGGGCCAATGAAACAAACTTCATGACACCTAGAATTTTGAGATCCCAGATATTAGATGTCTTCCAGCCCATGCTTTAGACACATGAAGCACAATGTTCACAATGTGCAAATACCATCAATCCATACTCTGACTGCAACTATAGATACACCTTAAAAGAAAACTATTTACTGAACCCAGCCAGCTTGCCAAATCCTGTGACTTAATGATAATATGATTGTCTCAAACCATTAAGTGTTGGTATGGTGTGTCTTGGCACAGATAACCAAAATGTTCTTGGCTAGTAAGCTAGCAAAAGGAGTCCATGCAAGGACGAGGTTAACCACATGCTGACATCACAGAGGCCATACTGTAAGGGTTTGATGTTGACTTGAGAGCCAAGCTCAATAAAAGGCAAAAGCTCAGAGAGGAAGGAGCAGATGGGAGTATAATCAAGAAAGCTACTTCTCCTAATGGTAGGGTTCCAGATGTGAAGACCAGAATTATGGATACAGTTGTCAGCAAGATTTATCAGTGTATATCTACTGATGTTCATTTTATATTAGTGCTTCTGGTGAATTGTGGAAATAGGAATGATTTAGGGAACCTTCCCTGTGAGCTGAATGGATCTTGAAGGATCAACTTTTCCCTTCTCTGAGCCACTAAGGAAAAATTTCCCTTAGGTATATTCACAGACAGAACACAATGACTGGACTATCCAAGTGGTCTGTATAATTCTGCTGATACACATAATCAGAGTTTAAGCAGTGGTGCTTCTGATATGAACAATGCAAACCAGTGACCTGTTTACCCCAGAGAGCATCTGTGAAAATCCATCTCCTGGGTGTGCTCTCTGACCAGTGGACACAGATCCTAATAACTTCTGGAAGGCTTTGCCACTGTGGTTTCCTCCATCTTTGGTTTCACACAGCCCAGTAAATATCTTACTCTCATCTGACCAACAGGACTATTATTTTTGTGTGTGTGTGATAATCAATGCTATTTAATAGCTTTTTCCCTAAAGTCTGTTCTTTATTAAATGCTGGTCTACCAGACAAACTTCAACATGGGTTTAATAAGTGAATCTGTCCCTAACCTGGGTATAACAGAGATGGTCTGTCATTTGATGGCTTGTAAGAGCTGGTTCTGTCATTTCACCACGTGGGTTTCAAGGCTTGAACTTGGGTCATCAAGCTTGGTGACAAAGACAGATGCTTTCTTAACCATTTCAGGCATCTCACTGTTTCTAGTAAGGATTTTCAAAATTAATATTTAGTAGCATAAGCATTGTTTTCAGTCAAAGGTTGAGCTGTAATTTACAGATACTTAACGCCCATGCCCAAATCACCTTCACAAGTCTTGATTATCTGACTCTTGATGTGTATACAAATTATGTAAGCCACAGACAGTAAGAATATTGGTCAGTTTCATTACCTTTAAAAGTTACCTCTGCCCTTTGTGGTCAGATTCCAGCCAAATCCCCTAGACTCTGGCAGCTATAGACCTAGTGTTGCTTCTCATACTTCTGCCCCTGCTAGATTTCTATGGACATAGAACCCCATGTTGTATCACATTGCAAACCTGTATTCTATTAGTGTAAGGCTTTCCATTATGGTTACTTGCATTATTACATTGCTTGTTTAATCCTATTTAGCACTGAGAAGTTTTCCTAGTGCAGCACATTTTATTGGGGTATTCAACAGTTGATTGAGTTTTGGGTTATTTACAGTTTGGGAGCAACAATGAAGAAAGGTGTTGAAAATTGTATGGGTTTTGGTGGTAAAATGTTTTTCTTTTGGGGGGTGGTTGGGTGTAAATACCTAGAACTGTCATAGTCAACTTATCAGACAAAGGGTTTTAAATGTGCTTTTAACAGCCTGTCTTGGTGGCATGGTGCCTGTAATGCCAGCATACAGGAGGCTGAGGTAGAAGGATCATCAGAATGAGATACACAGTGAAGTTCTGTCTGGACACACACACACACACACACACACACACACACACACACATGACTCAACACACACAGCCTATTTATACACACAGTTATTCTTCACAAACAGTCATTTGTGGAAACAATTACTGTTGGCTTATTTTAGAGATGAAAGCTAAGACATGCAGACATTATGTAATTGTCTGAAGTCACACAGCCAATGGGAATAAACCCAGGTGATTTGCCTTCAGAGCCTGCAGTGTTAACTATTTCTTTCTCTTTACCCAAATTTACAGCTAAGGTCTGTATTGGAAACAGAAGTAAAGTTCTCACTGCCCCCTCCCGCCCCGGAACAAGTGTGATAAAGACTTAGTTTCATACGGAGAAACTGACAGATTAAAGCGTAACATGAAAACCTTTATGGAATCAATCGAGGAGAGCATGAGCCCACAAAAAAAAAAAAAAAAAAAAAAAAAAAAGAAAGAAAGAAAGAAAGAAAAGAAAAAAAACTGATGTGAGTTCATTCAAAATTCAGTTCTCGATGAGTCCTGACCTTTACGTTTTTATCCAGTTCAAATACTATAGGATTGGATCAAGCTCTGCGTGTTAGCAACTCTGATGGATGTCTCTTCATAAGGCCTCTCTGCTGCTAATGCATACTAAATACCGCGTTCGCACCAGAGCAGGCATAACCAGTCTATCCATTCAAGTACACCCGTACATTTGTGATTTTACTAACATTCCTCTGTCACAATAACAATAGTAATAACTTTAGTATATGAATAATTAACATCTTTAACAGTTGCGTTTTCTATTCACATATATACTGTCGTGAATTCCAAAAGGATATTCATAATATGAACAAAAGAGAAATTGTAGCAAAGATTAACCTCTAAAAAATGCACTGTGGAGGTCTGGGAGCTCTTCCATAGAATTGGAAATAATGGAAAATTGACAGTGAAATATAAAAGTATATCATGAATAGTTAATACCTAATTTTTCTTTGATGAAGGAATTAAAATACAAACTCAGTAATCATCCCAATGACAATCTGAGGCAAATTTGTCATCGCCAGTGCCTAGCACCAGGCCTTGCATTTATTATATGCAGAATAAACATTTGCTGGGTTGAATTTAATCTTTCCAAGATAAATGTTTGTACGAATAGTGAGATAATAGTGGCAGCTACTCTGTATAAAGTCTATGGGTTTAGCATTAATAAAGGCGATACATTTTTGTCTTACAGAACCACAAAGGAATGCAAATGGTATTATTAACATGGTAACCAGCTTCCTCAAAGTCATGCAAGATGACAGGGATATCGACAATTGTGACTGATGCTTGGCCCCTGAGTACTAGTGTATTCTGTACGCACAGAATTTAGGTGTTAAGGGCTGATGATGTAGCATACCAAGTGCTTAATCTATGCAAGGTCCTGGGTTCAGTTTCTAGCACAGTGGTTTTTAACATTCCTAATGCTGCGACCCTTTAATATGTTGGGGTGACCCCCAGCCATACAATTATTTTTGTTGTTACCTCATAACTGTAATTTTGCTACTGTTATGAATCATAATGTAAATATCTGATATGCAACTTCTGTGAGAGGGTCATTTTACCCTCATATGGGTCATAATCTTTAGGCTGATAAACACTGCTTTAGCACTATTAAAAAAAAATGAAGAACGCTCTCATGAAGTCTTTCTGTGAGTCACGCATCAGAAGACTCTAGCAGAAGAAAACCAAATGCAAGGGAATCCAGCAGATGGAATCTCCCACCTTTGAGCAGAGCTCAACTCCCAGCCCAGAAGCTGAATCCACAGTTTCCTGTTCCTTTGAGGCCAGAACATTGGTTCAGTACATAGATTCTGCCTATAGCATACACTCACCTCATGTTTCACTTGGAAATTGGAGTCTTGAAGGAAAAGGAGCTCTGTAGAGTTTATTTTCATAATTCTGGATAGGAGCCAACATAGCTTTCAGGTTCTAGACATTTCAGTGGCCAAATCCCAGTGACAACTTCTGGCCTCTGCTGTTCACATGGTCAGCATGTTCTGTATCACTCTTCCTGCACACTGCAGGGAACAGAGATGCCTTCTGGGGATTAATTTAGGGTGTGATATTGAATGCTTTTTCTGAAATCTTACCATTTTAATCTGGAACTAAGCCTTAACTGACGTGAGCATTTAATAAGGTAGCTATAGAGTCGAAATGCATAAAATATTCTTGAACAATAAAGTAAATCAAGGCATACTAGCTACTCCAAAAGGCAACAGAATAGCATCGGATAAGTGTAGATGATAACTAGAGACTAGATTCAATGGAAAGATGAGACATGTGCTAATGGTTCAGAAACAGAGGTTATTAATTACAACGTAAGGACTCTGCATCAGTGGTCTACCTGAAAGCCAGAGCTAAGTTTTATAGAACCAGCCTCTACTATATGCTCACATTAGAGAACTGCACTGACCCCAGGCCTCTTTGTCCCCATTTGCTTTGAAGATTGGCTGGAGTTGATCTCACAGTCACTCAAGTTACAGTCCTTGGGCATGGTGCTTGGGCAGCATTCTGATCTATCTACAGAGAGCATCTAGGAGTTTTATAAAGGAAATCATTCATTCTGTTATAAGGGTAACTTGCTCTCTCTTTCACTAGTAGCAATTGAGGGAGCAACAGTGCTGATTGGTCTTGTGACTGTGTTGTAATCTTGAAGAGTGACAGCTTGAGGGGTTTCCTGGTGCTAGCAAGGCTGAGTGGAGACACAGAAGAAGAGTGGGCTCTGGATCATCAGGATCTCTGTGCACCAAGTTTTGCCTGCTTATTCAGGAGCCACACTGAGTGAGCAGATAGACATATGGGGTTGCCAGAGTCCATGGTTCACTGGGGTAGCATGAAAGAAAAAGTCAAAGAAAGCATATGGGAGTGGAAACATGAGACCTCGGTGAAGTCTTAGTGCTTGTGATGACACAGAATATTGGGGAAATGCATTGGACAGGAAGGAACACAGGCTGTGATATAGAGTCTACATCCAAGAGTGCCCCATGGGGGGATCACTGGTTGGGAGAATGTTACTTAGGGTAGCAGAGCCAAATTGTGCTGTGCTCAGTTTTTAGGAAGTGATATCAGCACTGCATCTCAGTTCTGCACACTGGACCCTGAATCAGTTGCCTGTAGTTGAGGGCTATCTTTTATTTGCATTCCTGACAGCTCATAGTCCATTCTCTTTTGAAGAAGGGTCCAATTGGTTCACTGTTTCTATCTCTGAAGCTCTTGAATTACCGGAACTACTAAACTCATTATTTTGTTGATATTACTGGTTACTGTGATTGCTAAGGTAGCTTGACTTCAGGTTTCTATTACCATTGGTAAAAGAACTCAACTAGTGTACGAAAGAACAGTTTCAGATCTTGAAAGGTTATCAATTCAGTTTAATACGCGTTCTCTGAGCAAGTTATTCCTTATCTTAAAATGCTAACAAATGACCAGACATGTCACAGAGATGGCATGTAACTGGCACACAATCCAAGGCAGCTATGACCTAGCACCTTAACAGCTGTGTTAATCTGTAATGCTTCGTAATGGCAATTGAGCTGCTAGTTTCCCTGTGGTGGGTTTCACTCTTTTTTGTTTAGAAGATTATAGTTACAGTTCCTGCTATTTGTGTTTATATTCAGCTGATGAAAGATATATGTTTTCTAACCCAATTTTGTAAGTATTTACTTTTAACTTGTAATTCTTGTTTAATATATTTGCAAATCTTAATGTTTAAATTTGAGAATTTAAAAACACTTTATTTTTTATTTAATGAACATTAAATTAGCTTTTAAATTTGATGGATTAAATCTTTTAGCATTAACATTATTCAAAGACTGCCTTGCTATTTCAAACTATAATTACCACTTTAATAAATGTATTCTCTAAATATCTGAAGCACCTAATATTTCAACCTTATAAATCTAACATGCAAGATATTTGCAATCTGTATGAAACTCTCTTATAAATTTAATAATTCAGGGTTATAAATTTAATAAAGTTGATTCTCTTATCTCTTTCCCACATCTTAAAATGGATAAAACGTTCATGAAGTAACATAGCAACTAATAAACAACTTCCAAATAAAGATCAGATCTTTTCAAATTTATATCTCTGTGACTTGTGAACGTAGTTGCCCAACAAAAGGAGCAGGAACCATAAGATCATATTGTATTTACTTGGATAACCAGAAGCTTATTAATTTGAGTTACAGTGGCGAGCAACATGCCCTGGGAATAGAGTACTAAGGATATCTAATAAAAGGAGACATGGGCTTGGTTATCCATGGCTCTACAGGGTGACACTGGCATCTGAACCCTAACTACAGGGCTAACTACAGGATGCTCTAACTGATTTTCACTGCTCTGCTCTTGGCAGGCTCCTCACTGTAGTTTTATACTGAGATCAAACTCAGTTTCCCAACTCAACACAAGATCTGTCTTTTGTATACATTTTCAAGCTTTGTTCTTAACCCAATTTTCCATGTTGTAATATTCCGCTGTCATAATCCCCTACCTAAATTTCAACACACTTCTTTGCTGTCTGATTTGTCATAGTCAATTTAGCACTTCGGGTTTTACTGTTTCATTTCTCTGAACTTTGGTGCAAAAATAATTTACTGAGAAGAAAACATTTCTGTTCTTAGGCAGTTATTTTTCTATTAGAGATAACGAAGACACGTTTATAAATCACCTATCATAAAAGGCCAAAATGGAGACTACTATGAAAGTGTGCAAGCATATATCTGCAAGATCTGTCTACAGGAAAACTGTAAGACTACCCTCACACTCTGAGCCCTGAGTGGTGTTCATAAAACTATGTCACTGTTTACAAGCCAGAAGATGACACTAGGAATTCATGTATTGATGAGTTATTCAGATGCCTTAAACTTAATCACTTAAGTCCTTTTTATAAGGACTTGCCCCAGCTCCTAGCAAAAGAAGTATAGATATTGTATGGTTTAATTTAAAAAAAAAAATACTCACAGATATGCCTACAAATTGGGTTTTAGTTAATTCCAGATGTAGTCAAGTTGACCAAATAAGACTATCACTGATATAAAGGAGGCTTTTTATTTTTAAGATGAAGAATGATGACAAGGACCCAGAGAGTGACTTCTAATTATGGTCCCTAAATGACAGCAGAATAGAATGTGGAGATCTCAGTTTCAATGACAAAGAACTGAATTTTGCAGCAATCTGAATGAATTCTGAGCAGTTCCTTTCTCAGAGGGTCCAAATAAGAGCTTAATTTCACTGACACTTAATTTTTTTTTTAAAGATACTGAGTACAGAACTTGGTTGGGCCACACAGACTTTGGACCTCAAAAACTCTGGGCTAATAAGCAAACATGGTGTCAAATGGCTTTTATAGCTTTTGTGATGTAGCAGTAGACGATCAGTGCAGTCACAAGTCAGTTTTTTTATTCTAGTCTACATACTCAACTTCACAATTTTAAACTGTGTATCTGATGCATCTTTAAAGGGGGCATCTTTAAAGGGGGCAATATGTCCGACTCCACAGTCTAGTGTTTGTCTTAGTGTATCTATGAATACTTGTTATCACTCTTGCTATGGAGAGACACCGTGACCACAACAACTCTTATAAAGGCAAACATTTAATTGGGGTTGGCTTTCTGTTTCAGAGGTTAGTCTATTATCATCATGGCAGGAAGCATGACAGGATGCAGGCAGACATGGTGCTGGAGGAGGAGCTGAGAGTTCTACATCTTGATCCACAGGCAGAAGGGAGAGAACTGACTTGAGCTTCAAAGAGCTCAAAGCCTGCCCTCATAGTGACATACTTCCCCCATGAAGGCCACACCTCCTAATAGTGCACTCCCTATGGGTTAAGCATTCACGCACTCGAGTGTATAGGGACCACTCCTATTCAAATCACTACAGTGTTTTTAGAAAAGCAAGCTGATGAGACCGTAAGGTCAAGGTTTAGTTGATTGAACAGAAGTATCAGCACCTAGTCAAGGATGCTTAACTGATGAAATATCCAAAAGCCCACAGTTTCCCTCTATTGGCCTTGATAGAAATCTTCTGTGACATTCTCTCTTTGGAACAAGCCATTAGAATAATAAATCATCTTGCAATGTGGATGGTACAGTTTTCTATTATCAGTGAGCAACACTCAACATATGCTAAGAAAAGAAAACTCAGGGTAGGTGAATCTGGGGGCTGGAAAAGTTAAGAGAAAAGAGGGAAAGACGGATCAAAAGAGGTGCAGATGGGGTCTACTATGGAGAGCTCGTCACCAGGCAGGGGATGAGAAAAATAGCACAGGGAAAAGCACGGACAGAAAGTGTGAAGGAGAAGGACAGACATGTGTGACCACACTGTCACAGTGTGCAGCTCCTGCCTGTGCTGAGTTGTGTGTGAGAACAGATGCTTTCTGCTTGTAATTGTCCTTCACGAAAGCACACTGAAAAGAAAGTTTTGAAGCACCCACCTTCGTGTTGTGGGAATGTCTATCTCTCTTGCATTCATTCTGGGCAACAGCAATGACCTGCCGTGTCTTTAACTGACAGGGCTCATTCACTTTCTCAAAGCACAGCCTTTATGGTGACCTTTCATTTCCTGACTGGTCATGAAGATGAAGTTGATAGTCATTTTATTGCTACCAGTGTGACATTTTTATATACTTTCTCCCATATAGCATAGAACATGTTACCTCTTATAATTACTTTTATATACTTCTTGACTTAAGGATTGTTTCAAACTATTTTGCTCCTGAATCACTTTTATTTTCAGGGCTAGACATTTTAAAAAGAAACAGTTTCTAAATTAAGGACACGGTCTCCTTTTCTTACACCCTCTCAACTAAACTGCTAACACTTTTTTTGTTTGTTTTTGTTTCTAAGAAATGGGATAAAGAGATTTTAGCCATTACATTATATGAGCTCAGTTGTTACCATGTTTATGTGTGTGTGTGTGTGTGTATCAGTACCTGTTTTTTAACTAAGATTGAAATTGGACAGTATGTTTCATGTTCTCACTAGTGATATTTTTATAAGTGATAATAACAAATTGCATCTGTGAGATCTCTTTAGTGTGCCAAGAGTTTATAGGATCTGCATTATAGCAAATTTCTACTTACAGTCTTTACCAAAAACATGTTATCCTATACTTCATCATACACACACACACACACACACACACACATACACACACACATATACATATACACATACACACACACCACCACACACACACACACACACACACACTTGAAACAAGGTAGCTCTACAAATCCCAGAATGGTTTTGAACTCACTAGGTAGCCAGGGTGTCCTTGAACTTGGGGTATTTTTTTTTAGCCTCTTTAGTGCTGAGATTATAGGCAACCATCATGCTATTTGGCTATGTTATTATTTTTTAAAGGTCTGGAAATAATTTGAGAAGTGTTATTACTAATTTTTTTTATCTTTGTCATTCACTAAAGTTTTATTTTGTATTTAAAAATTTAAGGGCCATATTAATCTTTATTTTGATCTATTTCTTTGTTGTAAAGACACTTTGAGTACTGGCTATAAAAATATACTTTTCCTAACAGAAGTTTAAATCTCTCTCATCATGTACCAGAGAAATATGATGTGGGTAGCTTAGTACATGGAAATAATTCCTCAGGCTCACCATTCCTGTTCTTTAGGACTCCCTCTGAGTAGATGATCTGTAAATGAATATAATCTTCTGATGGCATATTTATTGTATTGCCAGTGATTATGAACATATTTGTATCAAATATAAAATAATATCTGTACTGATAGTATGGAGTCTTTTGACTAGGGCAGTAAGAGCATGAAAGAGGGATGATTTCAGTGAATGAGGAAGAAGAGAGTGATTGCCCTAAGACAACGGACGTCAGGCCGTCTAACTCTCTACCACCATAAAGCAACTTTGGATGTTGTGTTACAGTAACATTCCTGTTGCCTTGTGCTTTTAGTTATAGTCATACTTACTATTATTACTAATAAAAGCTATAATTATACAATTATTGCTATTTATAGGAAAGTTTTCTGATAGTCACAAATTGGTTGACAAAAGTACCTTCCCCTCTCATTTGTCTGCAATGTCTTTCCAGTGGAAATCGATGCTAAACTTTCTACCTTTTAGGACTGGTATTTTCTAAAAATAATAACAATAAAAAAAGAGCCAAAGTACAACTTCTGATTTATGACTTCTATTTAAATTTTGAATAAATTGGGTTGTAAGTTGCAGACACTCATCATACTGCACTGAGAAATCTGATTATTTCATACACTGATGAGTTCAAGGCAGGCGAATCTACTATTAGTCAATGATACTTGGGGGTTCACCCTTTGTTTCCTTCATTCTTCCCAACACCACCACTCTTTGCTCTCAAGGTGCTGTGTGTAGGTCACAGAGATGCTTCACAGTGGGAACAGCACATCTGAATTCCAGCATTGTAAACATCAAAGAAAGAGCATGGGCAGAAAAAAGAAAAGAAAGAATCTTTGTATGCTTCCTGACTGTCTTATATACGGTTCTATTGCTGTGAAGAGGACACCATGGACAGAGGCAACATGTAAAAGAACACCATTAATTGAGGCTTGCTACAGTGCTTACAGTGTCAGAGGGTCCACAATTTGCAGGCAGAGAGAGAGAGAAGAGAGAGAGAGAGGAGAGAAGAGATGAGAGAGAGAGAGAGGAGACTCTCTTGTGGGCTTTTGAAACCACAACACACACCTCTCCCAACAAGGCCACACTCCCTAAATCTTTCTAAATAGTTCACTATCTGTGACCCAAACATTTAAATATGTCAACTCCTAAGGTCGTTCTCATTCAAACCACAGTGTTACAAGGGAATGCTTTTCTAAGAGCTTGCTTGGCTTCTTAGGTAGATCCATATTACGTGACTGTGCCTATCTGAAAATCACATGATCATGCCTATCTGAAAAAGAGTTGGGAAAACAATCTTATCTCTCGGCCCTTTTACTAAAAGACCCATGGGGGACAGGGTGAGAGGCCCTGAATGAGACATGAAGCAAGTTCTTTCCAAAACTACTATACGTGTTTCACCAGTCCAAACATAGATGAAGTAGAAGGTTATTGTCTAAGGTTTGGGCATCAAGGAGCCAGCACTTAGAAGAACAAGTGTTTGCTGAGGGAAACAAGCCAAGAGTTGGGATATTATTTTGTCTTTCAGTTTGCTTTCAAAAACAGAAAGGTGGATAAAATTTTGAAATTTCTGATATATGTCTTATAGAACCAGGCTTCAATATCTTCTTAGTCACCTCTTCAACAGTCTGGCTACATGTCTCCCTTCCACAAACTTTCTTAACAAATGACTTTATTTATTTATAATAATTATCCCCACAGTAAATGTTGCAACCCTCTCTTGGGGAAAATAATGCAATGAAAATCCAATGATAATTATCTCATAAACTTAACGGCATCTCAAAAGATCTCAGAACTACTTTTTCTACACATGTGCACTATTTATTTTTAGTCATATATTGACTGCTAATAAAAATATGATTGTAAAAAAAAACCAGTTCCACAAAACATCAAGGAGAAGATAATCACTTTCAGAGCTATAATTGAGTAGTTAAGATTTAAAAAATATATAGACTGGCTTCCCAGAGTTAATAACACCTGTGAAACAGAGTTAGCATGCCTAGACAATGAAATATTTGATTTGTGGAGATTTCATGCCCTGTCAGTTTAACCTCCTAATGTCTAAGAGTACACATAAGGTTACTTAGGTCTTTGCACTGGTAAATCAAAAGCCCGGGTCTACCATTGCCTTTACAATTGAGCAAGTCTAGAATGCTGGGTTACTAAACTAAAAGTCATGGGTTCTGTTTCTCTTGAATTGTGAAGGAAGCTTGTTTTCTAAACAAAATATTGAAGTGTGACAGCAAGAAATGATGTCACTTTACCATGGCCCTCTGTTACCTTTGTCTAGAATGGACTGTTCATCTGTGGTACCTGGATGAGACTGTGTGCTGCTCTCCAACCATCTTCTACCGTATAGCCACAGTGTAGTTGTGCAGCTTGGACAGTTCTTCTTGTCACCACACAATCAACATTGCCAGTTTACCCTTCTCCTCTAAGGAAGGATGAAAATCAAATCTGAAATGTGATATGCTATGCCCAGTTTTATTGCTGCTATATAGTTCAAAATTCTAATTGAGCATGGTGGCACACACTTTTAACCCAAGCACTTGGGAGGCTGAGGCAGGAGAATTGCTGCAAGTTGAGGAACAGCGGGGGAATACATTACAGGACAACATATAAAAACAAACAACAACCCTGTCCAAAAAAAAAAAAAAAAAGCAAAGAAGAAAGTTTAAGATTCCTAGATGTAGGCTGCATAAACACAATGGTTGTAATTACTCTAATGTTATCCTAATATTTAAGAGTAAGCCTTTTCTTGAATTTTAATCTCAGTTTCTAAAGAAGACTAGGTGAAAAGCAAGCTCTATAGTTTCATCTGAAAGTACAGTAGCATAATTACTTTATAATGATTAAAACAATCAAAATACCCTCTGTTATTATTTATATTAGCTTCAAGTTGGCCAGTGGCGATGTTATGCATGGCTCATGTCTCTAAGGCCAGGAGTCTCAGACTTTTAACTCACACCAGCGTCACTCAGGAACTTGTTAAAACGCAGATGGCCTGGACCAACCCCGGAGTTTCTAGTTCAGATCTGAAACATCTATTGGGCTTTTGTTTGTTTGTGTTTGTCTTTTTAAACTGACACATCAAATGTAGGTAGTTATATACAAGATACTGTTTTTAAATATATACAACAAAGATTAAATGAATGATTCTTGCAAGTTCCCAGTCAATGCTGATACTAGTAGTCTAGGGAACACACCTTAAGAGCTGCTCTATTAGGGAAGTGATATGAAATTCCGGTTCCAGACAGAAACAGACAACTGGTCAAGGTGCAAAGACTAAGAAACTGCAGAATGTTCAGCTCCAAGTGGAACATCTATATTAAATCCCCAGGGCTCAGGGATCATTGTGTAGAAGTAGGGGTGGAAAGAGTGTAAAAGTCAGGGGCAGTGGATGGCTCCAGGGAAGTAGTGTTTTCTGGATACAGCAAGTCAAATGAACTCACAATGGCTGTGACAGCATGCACAAGACCTGTGCAAGAACAAACTGGACCAGACTCCTAGCGTGGAAATGGAAGGTGGACATGAAACTCCCACCCTTAGCTGAGGAGCTACAGGCAATTGATGGCTCCTGGGAGAGTCATTCCTCTTTAAGAGTGTAGCTCCTGGTAGACCAGCTAGACACAGTAGAGGACCACACATCCAAGAACATGTGGGGAACACAAACTAGACTTTATGATTCACTCTTTAAAAGACAGACACAAAGATGGGTTGATAATAAAGGGGGAGTAGACCCTGAAGGGGTTTGGGGAGGTGGTGAATTTGATCAAAGCATGATTCACAAAATTTTCAAAAAAAAAACTAATAAAAATGAGAAAAATAAGTAAATGAATAAGCGAAACAAAACGAAACCCTTGATCAAATTCTGGATCTACACATATACCTTTCTTTTGGCTACTTTTAGTTTCCTAATGGTCTGGACTAGATGACAGAGGGTCTAAATTAGTCACGCCCTTAATGTGAGTTGGTCCTGGGAATAGAGGGGCAGCAATGACACTGACCAGGCTAAGGCTTCAGAGTTCCACCTGAGTCCTTTAGGAAACCTGGCCAATGAAGGACTGGGTGGTATGATTCCAGGTGTGCATACCAGGCTTCGATTCTTGGTTAAAACAATGACAGGAGAGACATGCAAATCCCCTTACCGGTTCCATAGAAGAAAACACATTTCCTTTGCGCAGTCACAGGGATTTTATGCACATCTTTGTGTATAGAAAGTATATAGAAATGACAGGTTCCTGGGGAATGTGTTGCTGTCTGCAAGCTCCCAGAGGTGTGGCAAATTATATCTTTCCACAGGTTATATTGACTTGACTTGAGGGGGAAATGCACTTACACAAGCCACGCTGTGACTTCCTGGGGCACAGAAACCATTGTGAATACCTACTACTCCTTTTGCTTAATGAGGAGATTGATTTTGACATGAGGGCATGTGTGTGTGTGTGTGTGTGTGTGTGTGTGTGTATGTGTGTATGAGAAAAACCTCCAACATCTTAATTATGGGTTCCTTAATAGAGCTTCATGAAAACACTTGCGGCTCACAAGTGTTTGTCTAACCTGCGTCCTTACCGCAGCTCCTACACAGCTTTTATGATCTTTGAGGTTTCCAGTCCCCCCTCTCATTTTTTTCCCACTTAACTGGGATGGAAGTCATTTCCATGTGCTCCATGTTTCCTCTTAAAGTGTCTAAAAATTTCTGGGTGGGAAAAGCATGGCTGGGTGTTCGGCTACACTGGCGTATGATTTGCATCACATGTCTATGTCTGAAATGCTGTGTGGAGAGGGCACAGATACCCAAAGAGCTTCACTTGAGGCTGGAAAACTAAAGTAAATTGTTCACTAAGTAGTCAGTGAACAATCAACTCAAAAATCTTAAATTAATTGCCTCCTCATCTTTACTTCATAGCCTGATTTTTCTACTGGGGAGCACTCTGGTGTGGTTTGAAGGAGGATGTTACATCTCAGAGGCACCAGATGCTTTTCCCCAAGCATAAGCCATTTTCTTAATGGCCAAGTACCATGTCATCATCGGGATCAATGGCTGACACCAAAAGAGGTGTTTTAGAGAGATTCATGAATGAGCAAATAAATGATTATCATTAATAAACGTAGCTGAGCCTGTCTAAAACCTAGAAATATGCTCAATCCATCATACTTTTGTGGCTTAATGAGGTCCATAAATTTACTTTCTGCTTTAATAAATAATTACTTCCCCTTTTTTTTTTTGGCCTTAAGGTTATCTGTTCTATAGAATTGCTGAGGAGAGGAGAACAAATTCTAATTATTCTGGAATTGTCTCAAATCATGGGTCAAGGCATTTACTAGTTATTCTCTCTCTCTCTCTCTCTCTCTCTCTCTCTCTCTCTCTCTCTCTCTCTCTCTCTGTGTGTGTGTGTGTGTGTGTGTGTGTGTGTGTGTGCTCATATGTATGTGTTCATGTGTACACACACACACATAGAATGGAGGACATAGGACAACCTCAAGTGTCATTTCTGGGGTGCTGTCCATCTTTATTTTGAAGCATGAACTCTCCCTGGCCTTGGAACTTAGGCTAGAACAGCTGAAGAGTGGGTGTCAAGGATACACCTGTCTCCCCACCCCCCAATGCTGGCATTATAAGCATAGTCTACCATGCCTGGCTCTTTTAAGAATACGAGTTTTGAGGATTAGACTTAGGTCCTTATGCTTGCAAAGTAAGAACTTTATCTGCTGAATTATCCCCAAGACCGTGTATTAGTCATTTGTGACTGCAAACAAATGACCTCAAAGTTCAACAGCTTAAAAGAACATTTACTGTCTGCCAAGCCAAGCATGCCTTAGTTGGGCTCTAAGTCTTTCATCCACTTATAGAGAAAATATCCCAAGTGCCACAATCATTCGACATTTGAGAACCTGAATAGGACAGCAGGATGTTTCTAAGGTGGCTCCTCACCTGCCACTAACCAGCTGTCTTCTAAACTTTGTTCTTTTTAAAAACTTATTGGATATTTTATTTATTTACATTTCAGATGCTATCCCCTTTCCCTATTCCTCCACCACCGAAACTTCCTATCCCACTTCCCCTCCTCCCGCTTCTGTGAGGGTGTGTCCACCCACAACTCCCACCTCCCTGCCCTCGAATTCCCCCCACACTAGGGCATCCAGCCTTCATGGGATTCATAGGGAATTCTTGTGCCAACACTTCTACTTTAGTCCCTTCATGATAGCTAGTCATCCATTCCAACACACATTCAAGGTGGGAGGAGTCAGGCTCCACTTCTTAAGGGGAAGGCTGTGGGAGTCATGTAAAACTATCCACCAACTGGCATGAGAGCTCCTTCTGTGGAAGGAACTGTGGGGGTTCCTACAGAAGAGGGGAGGATGGTAACTCTTCTCTATGGAAGTTATAGGGAGAAAGAGTTAGCCAACAATTAGAAGAAATGTGTCAAATGATCTCGGAAAGATAAGGAAGAGTGCACTCAGGAGAATAGGGAGAAGAAGAGAGAGGAAGTTCCTGAGGGCTGTGGCATGAAGAACACTTGCACCTACCGAAGAAACATCGGGGGCTGTACTCTTGGTGATCAAGCATGGCCGTGAAGATCACAGGGTTGGGGAAGAATTTTACTGTCAGGGACCAAAGGTCATGTGCATGGTGACTGTAGCGTTTGTGCTTCCTTACTCTGCAGCCTCTGAGTCATGTATCAGGTCGAAGTAGAAAATGTGAACAACTGAGTCTTTTATTTCTCAACATATAAGAGAACAACAAAGCTTTGCTGATATGCACTACAGTAACTAAGGGTCAGTTTGGCAGGCAGCATTATTCTTCTGTATATTTGCTCTAGAAAGTATAGTGTAGCTGCTTCTAGGGGTAGGATAGATAGAACGTGGTACCTGAGTAGGTATAGAAATGGCGATTCTGAGTCTTCAGTCTTGGTTCAGTGATAAGATGATGAACCACTTGCTAGGAGCAGTTAGTGGTCTGCATTCTCCACATACACCCAGTAGAGGAGGTGTAGGGCACCATCTTCTCTGAGCACGGTGACGTGAGCTTGGAGCAGCCTAGAGAAGCAATGCCCTTCTGTCATTTAGACTCAGCATGAGCTT